>NC_133330.1:275583987-275853970 GCF_042186555.1 Aquarana catesbeiana | reverse complement strand
ATATCCACATGAAAGTCGTACCAATACTTGACCCTCCTCCCCTTCATTTTTTTTTTTTTTTTTTTTTTTTCTTCCAATTAGCTCAGATGAACCCTTCTCTCAACTATGCCCCTGAAGAAGGACCTCACAAATATTAAGTACCCGAAACGCGTCGGGCTTGAGAAGAGTTCTTTATCACGATCTACTATGTGTTGTTCATCATGAATATTATGTAGCCCTACTATGTTATCTTATATATCTAGTGCTTGTTTTTAATAATTGTATTTTTCAAATAAAATTACACGTTTTTTATTATACATAAACACTCTTTATTTTGTATAAACCTTGATTGTCTACGCAAGTGCCGGAAAAGTCCATTTAGGGGAACCCTTTGTTTTTTGTGTTTATATAATATTGGACGTGGCACGGCTCCCTCCCGTAAACTAGTTGGTCATCCCCTTTTTTTTTCATTCATCTAAAGGTAGTGGCATGGTCTATTAATACCTGTGTCCTGTACTGTACTTCGAGGTATGGAATTTACACACAGGTCAAAATGTATTATTTTTATTGATTTGCTTACCATAATAAAATGTATACAAATACACTCTAAATCCCCTATGATTTAAATCATATATTTGATGTATCTAGTCTTAGCTTACACGCAATATTTACTGACGCTTTCCTTGTGCATCACCATTTTGCCCCTGTTTGGTATTCTGGGACCCACAGAGATTTGGTTCTGTATGAATGCTTGTTATCCCTACATGTTGCTTGGACAGTACAAACCCTGAACATGTGCAGATGTATTTGAAGTAAAACCAGCATAATATGCAAAGTGCAGTAAACCCAAGTGAGCCAGTCATAAATAACATAACTCTCTGGCACAACAACAGCACACTATAAATATATTGATCTCTTTGGTTTATTCAAACATTATCTTTGCTCTTTCTACGGCCTTACTGAATAAACTGGAAGGATTTAGCGTCTTGATATTGTTTAAAATTCAAACTTAGAGTTACATTGTTTCCATTATGCAAGGTCCTGTGGTACTGCAATATAAATATTTCTCCACTAAGTGCTGCAATAATGGAAAGGGAAGGAAATATTTCCTCACTGTGAGTTTTATTGCTAATGACCTTTCAAATAAACCATTTGTGCTCCTTTTTATTAGGCACAAATCATATTGAGAGAAGACTCTAAAAGTAAGAAAATGTGTTATGTGTTAGAAGAAGAATTATACAGAGTTTTATATACAGTACTGTCAAAAAGTCTTAGGCAGGTGTGAAAAATGCTGTAAGTTAAAAATGCTTTCAGAAATAGAAGTGTTAATAGTTTATTTTTTTATTAATTAACAAAATGGAAAGTAAATGAATAGAAAAGAAATCCAAATCAAAAGTTGGTGTGACCACCCTTCAAAACAGCATCAATTCTTCTAGGTACACTTGCACACAGTTTTGAAGGAACTCAGCAGGTAGGTTGTTCCAAACATCTTGGATAATTACCAACAGATCTTCTGTGGATGTAGGCTGCCTCAAATCCTTCTGTCTCTGTATGTAATCCCAGACAGACTCGATGACGTTGAGATCAGGGCTCTGTGGGGGCCAACCATCACTCCCAGTGCCAAAGTTCTTCTTTACACTGAAGATGCTGTTTAAAAAAAATAAACCTGCAAGTCAATGGCATAATGTGCTAGTATGCGCGGGCATCCGCATGTAGGGGCAAGAGGGGCACAAGTGCTTCCCCCTGGACCAAGGTGTCTGCAGTGTTGCCAACCACCCGTAAATTATGGGCAGCTCGTACATTTTAATCTGTTTTGAGCTGCCCATAAATGCCTGTTACAGACAGCAGCTGCCCATGAAATATGTGGCTGCAGGCCGAAATTGGAACATGCACGGTTCCAAAGTCTGCCGGCTCTGGCAAGTTCATACTGTACATGCAGCCGAGCGGGCGCAAGTGCAGTGAGTTAATGATGCATTGGCACGCCTGGTGCCATTTTTGAATGGACAGCAGTTGGCACTTGGCATATCAGCGAACATGCCTCCCAACCCAGAGACTGGACCATGGCTGGAGCCTGTGGGGACCCCCATCACCACCATGCCACTGTAAGCATGGCCACATGGAGACTGGCTGTTGGAGGGAGACTCCCACCACTCCACTGTGAGCACAGCCACATTGAGTCCTGGAGACCAGACCCCTGCACCATCCATCCATGGCTGCTATATCTACAGTATGTGATTTCCTCATCCTCCAACACCTCCTGTATCATGTCCGCAGTCTCCAACCACCTCCTGTATCATATCCGCAGCCTCCAACCACCTCCTGTATCATGTCCGCAGCCTCCAACCACCTCCTGTACTGTGTCCACAGCCTTCAACCACCTCCTGTGTCCTGTCCGCAGCCTCTAACCACCCCCTTGACCATGGCTGAAGCCTCCAACCACCTCCTGTATCATGTCCACAGCCTCCAACCACCTCCTGTATCATGTCCACAGCCTCCAACCACCTCCTGTATCCTGTCCACAGGCTCTAACCTCCTCTTGTACCATGTCCGCACTCCACATGTTCCAACCTTAAAATGATGCCCCCCCCCCGAAAAAAGTTCTGCAGATGCCCATGCTAGTATGCATCGCATACCAACACATTATGAAATACCTTGGAACAAAGCCTTCCTGAGAAGGCTGACATATTCCCCCAGTCTTTCATCCAGGTTCATGTGCTCTGGCTATGTAATTGGCCAGAGCCGCGATGATGTCACTCCCGCTCATGCGCGTGGGAGCCTTCGGTTTTGGCACAAAGCTCTGAAGTTCTAGCAAGGTATGCCGGTCTTCAGAGCGCATGTACCAGTGATGTCACCGGCTCCATGTAGGTGAATAGCTCCTAAAAGGTGCACATTTAGGAGATATTTATTTTACCTACAGGTAGGCCTTATTGAGCAGGAGAATATTTTGGTGAATACGTTTTAGGGATAACTTCAGTTCAGTTTTAACCTGCCTCTGGAGCTGCAGTGATGAATAAATCAGCTCTGGTCAGTGACTTCACTGCCCTAGAAACTGCACAAAGCTAAAACGATTTATATACCTGTCAGGCACTCCAGTTCACTCATTTTAGCTCCTGTGTCAGCCAGCAATGGCTGCAGGGAGAAGAGAGGGTGTTCTAATAACAGCTAGTAAGGCCTATAATGGTGACATCACCCATAAGCTTTAATGGCCCACCAGTTGTCCGTGCTCCCTCCTCTCTCCTGCAGCTATGCTGGCTGAGCCTGGCCATGTGACTGGCTTCCAGATTGAAAATAGGTAAGTATACAGATCTTTCATTCACAGGTTGGTTAGCATAGGTGTTATGAGGGTGAAGGAACAGATTTAAGGCTAGTTAGGTGTAAGCTGGGATTCCACTTTAAGGTAAAAATGGATAACATTTAGTACCACTTTGAGAGAGCAATTTCTATTCCGATTCATCACCTTTACATAGGGAGGATTTGGTTGTATGGTTGAATGATAACTTCCACTGGGCTATGATAGAGGGGGGGAGGGGAGCAGGTTTATCCATTTAATGGCTATCGCTTTAAGTTACAATATCTCTTTACAAATGTAGTGTTACTCTCATCTAATATACCAGTAGACCAATGTTGGACGTACAGGGGGACAAAGTTGCAGTATGGTGGTTAGCATTGTGATTACCTGCTTCTAGAATTCAACTATAAATGGACGATTTCAGAGAAGGCGCATCAATTCTGCCTGGGATTGACTACATCGCAGACAATTTGGATTGGCCACCTTTTTTACGCAGATAATTAGGGGATGAGTATGTTGGATAATGTGTGACGATAATGTATAATTGAATTACTCTGGAAGGTGAGGCTAACATGTGAGAGGAGAAGATATCGCCCCAATCCCCTGACAACATTGTCTGTATAAGATTTTGTCACTTTAGCATTGTGTCCCATAAGGGTTATTGTTCTTTTTTATATATTTAACATACAATTGGTTGCACTGAAGTCGGTTCTTGTTAGTAAGAAGTTTAACTTTTTTTTTAACAAGAAAAGGAAGTTAACATTTAGCAATTGGTGGTTTTGCAAACACAGACTTCATTAGTCATCAATCATTAGTTTTGACTTTTTTTTACCTGACTACTGTAGATCCTTTTTTTTTTTTTTTTGCCTAACTCCAGCTAAAACAGAAGGAGGTAAACCGTACAGGAAGTGGGAAAAAATTGCATCACTAAAGCCTTAAAACCCTGACAGAGGCGAGTCTGCCGGGGATTCCATTAAAGTGTTTGTTACCCTAAAAAAAAAAAAAAAAAAAAAAAAGATACTGTACCTTTAAAGCATAAATAACAGCACAGTGCTTTTGCTGTGTAATTTGGCCCTTTGTATCATCTAAAATAACTGTTGATCCTGCCTAGTGCTGCCCTCCCCTCTATAAACTGACCACATTTATCATATCATGGCTGCTGACAGCTCTCCTCTGTCCTCCCCCCCCCCCCCCCAACCCCCGTCTGTCAGCTTGTGTCAGTGCCCGCCCCTCCCCTCCTACTGCTAAAATAACTTTGTCATTTTCAGACAATCCCCAGTGTTCCATAATGTGTTATGTGCCCAGTATATATGCTTTATAAAGTGCCATTCTATACCTTATTTCAGAGCTCCGCACACGGCGCTCATGAGACCGCCCGCCGATCTCTTCCTCGCCTCCCCTCCTCCCGATTGACATCAGCGGTGGGATTATCAATCCCGCCCACTGTAGCTATCAGATCGGGAGAGGGAACGGCGGGTGGTCACCTGAGCGCCGAGCGGCGCTCTGAAATAAGGTATAGAATGGCCCTTTTTTAATAAAGCACACACACTGGGCACATAGCATTATGGAACACTGGGGATTGCCTGAACATTACAAAGTGGGTTTACAACCACTTTAATTGTGTAAAATATGTTGAACCACTAACCTCAAGTGGTGCACTATTGGGTTTATTAGAGGTGATGACTTGTATCTGGCTGATAACCCGAAGAAGCCATGCTCTGTAGTGCTCTGATTGTCCACTCTGGAAAACTAACAAAGTCATTTTTATCATCCGAGAAATCCTGCAAATGTTTTTGCCACATTAGGTTTTGGCAACTTTGTACATAAGTAAATTTGTTATTGGATTTGTATTTGGCACTATTGTTTACAGTAATAATTTTACCTGAAAGCCTATATTGGTTATACTAATCCTAACTCCTGATCTCAAATGTCCATCACTAACACTAATGCTAAACCCAAAATACCCTCCAACCCCAGCCACTATCTATCCTCACCTCAGTCTCAAATATCTCCCGCCCTAGCAATCAACCAAACCCTTACCCTAAGTGGAACTCTTTATTAAGGATGAGCTCGGGCGTGTTCGGACAGCCCAGGTGCAGAGCCCACCAGGAAGTCGGCACGGCACTGCGCTAATCACAGGCAGTGAGACATCTTCCCGATGTGCGGCTGCAGAGATCGGGAAATGTCTCACTGCCTGTGATTAGCGCAGTGCAGTGAGACTTCCTGGCGGGCTGTGCACCTGGGCTGTGCGAACACGCCCAAGCTCATCCTTACTCTTTATTCTCCTAGTTCTAACTCTAATCTTTAGGCTAAATCCTAACACTAACCCTTAATCCCTAGCCATAGCCATAAAGGGAATAAAACAAAAACAAGGGGGGACACAGGCCTTGTACAGTACCTAATGTAACATTTATTAAAAATACAGTGCCAATACATACTGTACATCTATAGATTTCAGACTAGTTTATTATTGTTATCATTTTATTTTTCTGGGTGGTAACGTCTGTTTATGCAATGATCCCTCACTCATTCTAGGGGTGAGCTCGTGTTGTCTTGGCTGTAGTGATCTTATATAAATTGTAACATACATGGGAACAATGCTCCTGAGGAAGAGTGTCCGTCCCTCGAAACACATTAGCTTGCAAGTCTAATGCCTGGGTCGTGGTGATATACATCTATAACCTGAACATTCTGTAACTTGGGTTCTATTTTTATTGCTGCTTGCCTGTGGCATTCTGTGAGTGTGTACAGTATTTGGCATAATCATTTTCTAGATTGTAAGCTCTAACGAGCAGGGCCCTCTGATCCCTCCTCTATTGATTTGTATTGTTAGTGTACTGTCTGCCCTCATGTTGTAAAGCGCTGCGCAAACTGTTGGCACTATATAACTCCTGTATAATAATAATACATTTTACATTTGGTAATGCACAAGGCCTTTGCGTCCCCTTGTTTTTATCATTGATTCCCCATCTGAAGAGTGCAGCATCAGTTACCGGTTTATGACAGAAACGGACACTGGGTTTTCCCAACATTGACACCACTCTGGTTCTCGCCTACACCTTAGCGCTTTGGTGCCATGACTGTATAGCCATAAAGGGGAATTTCTCTAAGACTGGGGCAGCCAGAACCTTGCAGAACCTGGAACAATTGTACATAGCAACCAATCAGTTTCTGGCTTCTATTTTCAAAGCTGAACTAGACAAGCTGCAGATGAAAGCTGATTGGTTACTGTGCAAAGCTGCTCCAGATTTCATCTGTTCCAGTTTTAGTAAATCCCCCCCCCAATATAGTCATATAATATTCACAATCTTGAGCAAACACTACAAGAAAACCTATTCTGGATTATGCCAACAAAATTTTTTGAGGTGCAAAAACAAAAATGTGCTAAAATGTCTGCGACAAATATAATTGATCTGTTGAATAATATTTAGATATACCAGTCTGTATCTCTTATCTAAAAGAGGGCAGAAAGATCGATTTGGTTCTGAAAAAGGGACTATCCCTTCAAATGAGAGAATTGGGAGCTATGGGATAAGTAGCTTTTTACTATTAAAGCCTATGTGCAGAAAAATAAAAAAACACAAAAAATCAGCACAAGGGAGATAACTTACAATCAAGTAGGACATGTCTCTTGGGCTGATGCCTCTTCTATTAGGTGAAATCTTCCTCAGTCCATGCTCTACGGTCTGGCGCCCCACCCACTGGTAATCTTCTGGAGCTACAGGGATCAATAGAACTGTAGGAGCTGTCAAAGGCTCTCATAAAAAGTGCCCAACTATGCCCACCACCCTTTCTGCCCAGCTGCTCCAGCCATAAAAGCCATAATACTGCTTCTGTTAATGAAACAGGATCTATGAGTGCAGGATGGGCGGATGATCGAAAAGTCCATCTTTCTATTCCTAGATTGTTGCCCATTCATAGCTGTAGCATGACTTCTATAGATGGAGCAGCTGGGTGGAAAGGGCAGGAGGCATAGTCGGGCTGTCTTGATAAGAACCTGTGACAGCTCCTACAGTTCTATTGATCCCAGCCGTACCAGAAGATTATGGTGGCAGGGGAAGGAAATGGTTAGAACCTCAGTTTTCTGCTGTGTCCTTATGTTCCACTACAAAAAGTAATGAGAAATCCAAACCTTTAGGCTCGGTTCACACCTGTGCAGTGCGAATTGAAGCTCCGGTTTCCCTGCGAAGAGAAAAATCATTTGTTCAGCGTTTCACGTCAGTTTTTGATCAGGATCAGGTCAGGATTGCATCAGTATCAGGTCAGGTTTACATCAGGAATGCATCTGCGAATCAGATGCGTTCCCATAGAAGATAATGTGCTTGCAATTCGCACTGCAATGCCCAGAAAACGCACACTTTTTTGGGCAATGCGAAGTGCGAATGCAATGCACATATGTGAACCAGCCTCATTCAAATGAACGTATTTTAAAATGTCATGCGAATTGGATGCGGTATAAGCCACATCCAATTTGCGTAGATGTGAACCGGACCTTACAGTTTTCACTGGAATTTGAACAGAGAGCAATTCTTCCAGTGGGAACACCTGCTCTGATGACTATGGTCTTAAATGGGACTTTCCCTGACTTTCAGTTGTGTCTCTAGGAGAGTAAGTGAAGGAACATCTCCCCAACATTTTACAGGAAGTAAAAAATATGACAGTTTTTTTTAACCATTCTCTTCATTCTGCATTCTATTTGCTTTTAGCAAATCAACCCCAATGTGCCCATGCCATTGTTATTGGCAATCGTTCAACATACAAGATTGTTCAATTGACACTTTACAGTCATTTCAGGTTATTTGTTCTATAGCATTCTGAGCAGTGCGTTGACACACAGGGTTAGCTCTAAAGAGTGATAATTGAGGAAGAAACACAATAGGGGAAGTTGTTACGTAGTCCAGTAAAGCAGTTTCAGAATCTCTTTCTAAAAACTACAGAGAGTTACTTTGCTTCCTCTTGTGTCATCAACACATTCTGACAACATCACACATGACCAAGAGCTGTGGGTGCTGAAAAGGCACCAACACTTGTGTGGGATATTAAAGTTTTGGAAGAAGCTCTGGTATCAGGGTAACCTCAAAGATGGCTCTTGTGGAAATGATGTGGCTTTGGAGTGAAGGAGTGGCTGCAGCAGACAAAGGGGACTGGAAAGGGGCCCTAAAATCGTTCACCACCATCACAGAGCCTAGAGCCAAGATCTGCTTCAACATCGGCTGTTGTCATATTGTGATGGGAGATTTACAAGAGGCAGAAAAGGTCAGTAATGCTGTAAGAGGCATACCATTCATGTGCCTGGGGTTTAATGAGATACAAAAGGCCCATTTATATTTGTGGTCAGGGACTGGGGGGCAGTATAAACATGTGGTTGAGCACACCCCCAGACTCTAAGATTCCAGGGCAGTGAATGGGGACAGTACCACTGTTGAACAGGACCCATGCCAAAAAATGGGGCCACTCCACAACTGCCCTGCAACCGTATGCAATTCAAGTGGTTGTGGTGCAGTGGTGTGGCACTTACAAGGTTGAAACAGGTGGGATAACACAGGCAGTAAGGAGGTGACATCTTGTGACAGAAGCATGTGTAAACATAGACTTAGGGCACTTTCACACTGGGGCGTTGGGAGCGTCGGCGGTAAAGCGCCGCTATTTTTAGCAGCACTTTACCGTCGTTTTAGCAGTGATTTTTGGTCGCTAGCGGGGAGCTTTTAACCCCCGCTAGCGGCCAAAAAAGGATTAAAATTGCCTGCAAATCGCCGCTGCAGCGGCGCTGCCCATTGATTTCAATGGGCAGGGGCGCTTTAGGAGCAGGAGCGTCCTAAAGCGCCTCAAAGAACTGCTTGCAGGCTCTTTTTTAGTGTCCTGCCAGCGCACTGTTCCAGTGTGAAAGCCCTCGGGCTTTCACACTGGAGTGACAGGAAAGGTGCCTTGCAGGCGCTCTTTTAGGCGCCTCTAAAGCGCCTCAGTGTGAAAGTAGCCTTAGGGTAGATATTTATGAAGTCAGATTACTTCATGATCTAAATCAGATCTAGATCAGTGATTTGGTGACATAATACGTAGGGAGGAGCTAATGACATTACACCACAAGACCAGAAGTGTACAGGCATTACATTGTCTCCAAACTGTGGCCCTTTTCTTGCCTTTATCCAGCCATTGGGGCTCCGTCCTTTCACTGATACAGGGAACTATTCCTCACACTGCCCTTAACAATGAGGAAAACCATTCCTTCGACTGACACCAACAGTGTGGCTCTATTCCTCCCATTGACGCCAACGATGGGGCACTATTCCTCTCACCAATATCAATGATGGGGCACTATTCCTCCCACTGATAACCACCAACTTTGTTTACTCCCACTAACACTGGGACATTCTCTACTCCATCTGGCCCCCCTAAAGTCTGAAACTGGCTCTTTGTTTAGAAAGTTTGGAGACCTCTGATCTAAATAATGTAGGCCTCTTTCAGACAGGTGAACCCGGACACGGACACATCCCACTTTCCCCTATGGGCGGTCGAATGAAAACAGACCGCCTGTCCGTTTCCATCCAACTGTCATCAAATCTGATCTGCCAGACAGGTGGGGAATGAATCCCACATCCGTCTGTTTTTAGCGCACAGGATCAGATTGGATGCAGGCCGGTGTCAACGGACACAAGTCCGTTTACATCTGCCGCTCCATAGAGAACAATGGATGGTATGATCGGGTCTGCCTAAAAAGTCCCCCCCCCCCCCGTGTGAAAGGGGCCTAAGATCACATAAGACTATATTGGTAACATGGAAGAGTCCATGTTCTCCATCCTTTTATGGAATGGAGGAAATTGGGGAACACAAACCTCCCATGTTATAAATTTATCTATGGAGAAACCTTTGCTGCCTGAGACATTTTTGCACACAGGTATAAAAAATTGTTTTAGGTCTGAAGATTTAGTTAAAACCCTCAAACATGATATATTTTCTGAAAGCAGAGATTGAGGAGAATGAAATGGTGATAGTTCCAATTTTTCTATGTCATATGATATTTGTGCAACAGTTTACAAGTGCAAATTGTATGTAAAAAAAAAAAACCCACTAAAGTCAATTTTAGAGTAGAGTAGTTGCACAGAGTAAATAGATTCCAAACATGTAAAGCCTTAACAATGGTGTGCGTTAATGAAAGGCAACAAACTTTTTAAAGTTCTAAAATTTTTATAGGCAACACTTAAAGCCCCTACAAGTCATCTGTTTAAAATTGATCATAAATATTGGCCCTAACATTATTGTGATATATATAACGTTTAGCGCAATCAAATGCTTTTGTACATAGGTATGCCCCACATGTATATTTATATTTATATGTGTGTACGTGGGGGCGGGCTCAAATTTTTTTTGGGAGAGGGGCTTACATGGGTGGACTTTATTTTTAGTGTGTCTATGGGAATGTTTGACCATTCTGCATTTGTGAGGTCAGGGACTGATGTTGGACGAGAAGTCCTGGCTTGCAGGCTCCGCTCTAATTTATCCCAAAGGTGTTCTATCGGGTTGAGGTCAGGACTCTGTGCAGGCCAGTCAAGTTCCTCCACCCCAAACTCACTCATCCATGTCTTTATGGACCTTGCTTTGTGCACTGGTCCAAATCATTTGGTGGAGAGAAGATTATGGTGTGGGTTTTTTTTTTTTTCAGGGTTTGTTCCTGTGAAGGGAACGCTTAAGGCATCAGCATACCAAGACATTTTGGACAATTTCACGCTCCCAACTTAGTGGTAACAGTTTGGGGATGGCCCCTTCCTGTTTCAACATGACTGAGCACTAGTGCACAAAGCAGAGTCCATAAAGACATGGATAAGCGAGTTTGGAGTGGAGGAACTTGACTGGCCAGCACAGAGTCCTGACCTAAACCTAATAGAACACCTTTGGGATGAATTTGAGCGGAGATTGCGAGCCAGGCTTTCTCATCCACATCAGTGCCTGACCTCACAAATGCCCTTCTGAAAGAATGGTCAAAAGATCCAATAGACACACTCCTAAACCTTGTGGGTGGCCTTCCCAGAAGAGTTGAAACTTTTATAGCTGCAAAGGGTGGGCCAACTCAATATTGAACCCTACGGACTAAGACTGGGATGCCATTAACCACTTCAGCCCCGGAAGATTTTACCCCCTTCCTGACCAGAGCATTTTGTACAATTTGGCACTGCTCTGCTTTACCTGGTAATTGCGTGGTCATGCAATACTGTACCCAAACAAAATTTGCGTCCTTTTTTCACACACATATAGCTTTCTTTTGGTGGTATTTGATCACCTCTACGTTTTTTATTTTTTGCGCTATAAACAAAAAAAGCGACAATTTTGAAAAAAAACAAAACAATATTTTTAAATTTTTGCTATGATACATATCCCCCCAAATTTTTTTAAAAAACAAATTTCTTCTTCAGTTTAGGCTGATATACATTCTTCTACACATTTTTGGGGAAAACAAAAAAATCGCAATAGGCGTATATTGATATTGATTTTGGTTTGCGCAAAAGTTATAATGTCTACAAAATAGAGGATAGATTTATGGCATTTTTATTATTTTTTACTAGTAATTGCGGTGATCAGCAATTTTTATCGGGATTGCGACATTGCGGCAGATAGATCCGACGCTTTTTTGGGACCATTGACATATATACAGCAATCAGAGCTAAAAATAGCCACTGATTACTGGATAAATGTCACAGGGAAGGGGTTAACACTAGGGGGCCATCAAGGGGTTAAATGTGTTCCCTCAGTGTGTGTTCTAACTGTGGGGAGAGGGGAGTGACTAGCGAAGGAGACATATCGCTGTTCCTAACCGATAAGAACACACAATCTGTCTCTCCTCTCCTGACAGAATGGGGATTTGTGTGTTTACACACACAGATCCCCGTTCTGTCTCTCATGCCCGCGATCGCCGATGGCCAGCGGTCATTGCGACCACCAGCCACGCGCATCGGGTCCTCCACCATGCACCTGCTAATGCTATTAAAGGATCATGCCATAAAATAATTAAACTAATTTAGAAAGAAAAAAATCAGAGAACAATTGACGCTGTTACCAAAAAAAAAAAAAAATTAGATAGCTTTATTAATTGCAATTTTTTTTAGTCAGCTGCTTGACTTTGCTGCAGTTTTTGTAAGTTGGGCCTATCCAGTTACAGCAAAAACAAATCTGAAATATAGAATACCTAACCCGGCAATAGTAGCAGGTCCATCCTGGTAATTCTGGGGCGCCCCCCTGAATAGCCGCTTGCTCTGATCTGCAGATACTTCCCAAGTCAGATTGGTCAAGCCAAATCCTAAGCTTTACTATTGGCCCCATGCTTTAATGGGAGTCTTCACTGGCCAATAGTGAGGCATAGGATGAGGGAGCAAGGCCACTTTAGGTTTGTTTAAAAAACAACAAAGTTGAACTTTAAAGCATGAAATAAACATAGGCGTGTGCACCCTAATCGCCTTGTGTGGTGCATATTCCCCCCTGTTTAGACCACTGATATTTCATCCCTAAAAAAAAGTTACAAAATAAAATACTTTAAAAAGAATAAAAATAAAACTACTGACACTGTCCACTGCCCTACTGACACCATCAGTACATATACACATGCATATGTATTAAAG
The DNA here is from genome assembly GCF_042186555.1 of Aquarana catesbeiana. Classification (NCBI taxonomy): domain Eukaryota; kingdom Metazoa; phylum Chordata; class Amphibia; order Anura; family Ranidae; genus Aquarana; species Aquarana catesbeiana. The sequence goes on along the minus strand of NC_133330.1, from coordinate 275,841,097 downwards.
CTTTGGGGTGCACACCCTAATGCAAGAGGCTGCGCACACCTATGAAATTAAGTAATTGTTTTATGACACAAACATTTCTGTCTTTTAGGCCTTCAAATCCACTATTGAAAAAGACAAACATTTGGCTGTGGGGTATTTCCAGCGTGGCTCCGTCTTCTACAAAGAGGGGAAGTAAGTAACAGCACAGGCTACAATAGGTTTTATTCCTAAAAGTACCTTGCTGTAGGTCAAGAAGAATTCTTTCTTCAGATGCATTCATTCTTGAGTTTCTGTTACTATTGCCAGCGTTTAAAGGGTTAGTTCACCTTTACCAAAAAACTGCCTATGCAGGTAGGGGGTGCCTGACAATTAAAACAATAAAACTAAAAACTGGCGCTCAGAGGCTGTAAGGCAAATAACTATAAGAGAAAATGAATAAAGCTGGATCAATCACGGTGTAATCAGGATGGTGTTGGGAGTCTTAAACAGAAACCAGGAAACAGTCTATAATGCAGGAGAAGATCCCTGGAGGATAAGTCATAGGTAAATGAAAACACCGGATGTAAAACTTTTCTTTTCTTGTGGGGTGCTGTGTAGCCAGATTCACAAAAGGCAGCTCTTCTTATAGAGAGAAGTCAGCTCAGATCCATCCAGGTAAAAACAAAAAGAGAGAGGAGCGCCACTAAGTAAAATCATTTATTCACAAATATAAAATTAAAGTATCAACTTACAATAGGGAGCGGTATGTTGAGTAGACAGGAAAAACCCAGATGGAAGAAGGGAAAAAAACAATCAGCGGTTCCCAGGGAATGCCTCCAAGCATAACGCAGTCTGGCGGGGAAGCCAGGACGGTACAAAGCCTGTATCTGCGGGAGGACGGAGCGGCAGCCCAGGAAGCAGCTGGCAGTGTTATCGATAGGGAGAACAAACACAACGCGTTTCTGAGCATGCACAGGGTCCGTACGGCGACTGCGCGCTCCTTTTTCAAGTGTAGAGTAAGGGGAAAGTGAAAAGCTATATATATTGAACCAAGACTAATAAATAAGCTATCGCAGCTGACTAAGATCATTGCAGGAATGTCAGTAAACGGGCAATTATATAATAATAATATATAATAATATATATATATATATATATATATATATATATATATATAAATATATATATATCTGAGCATATATGATAAGCCTATCATATAAGAATGTGTGACCACAAGGTGAATGGAGTAATGAAATAAGATAGGAGATATATGAAAAATGAAAATAAAAATAAATAGATAAAATTATCTTGACAAATTAAAAAATGGAAAAAGGAAGGAAATATATATACATGTATGGAAAAAAATAATAATAAAAATTAAAGCATATATATAATGATATGATAAAAAATAATAATAGTAAAAGTAGATAATAATAATAAAAATTTATTGTTAGTAATGGGTGTGCTGATAATGGAGAGATGATAGTGGAGGTAAAAGATTATTGCTGTATATAATAACTAGAATATACTGAGTGTCACGCCCCTGAATGGTTGGTGCGACAGGTAAAAACAAAAAGATATATATATGAGGTGTATTAATTGTGTTGAATTGCGACTTATGATACAACCATAATCGCATACAAATGATATATGACAAAAGAGCATGAATTACATTGTTCCCAGATAGCCAGTGATAAGCTGGCAAACTAAACAAGGATAAGAAAACATTCTGAATATTTAGAGGATAGTATTAATTTCCAGTTCCTCATTGAGTCCATTAGGGGCAAGCGTGTCAAGGGTATAAATCCAGAACGTGTCGCGCTCGCACAATCGCGAGAAACCCTCCGCTTCAGAAAGATCTTTTGGTATGGACTCAATGACCCAGACTTGTAGGCCTCTAGTGGAGCGAGAATGGTACTTTAAAAAGTGACGAGGTACACTGTGTTTGTCGCTGCCTAATTCGACCAAACGACGGTGCTTACCAAAGCGCTGTCTTAATGGGCAGATGGTCCGGCCTACATACAAGAGTTTACAAGGGCATATGAGGCAATATACCACGTAGTCGCTGGAACAGTTATGGAATTTATCGAAGGAAAAAAGTCTACCTTTGTGGGTAAAACTTTTTTGGCCATGGTTCACAAAGCTACAGGTTAAACACAATGGTTTGTTACACCTATACATTCCTACTAGGGGGATGAGACAAAGGGAGTTGTCTTTGGTCTTGCATTTTAACTTACTGGGTGCTATTTTATTTTTCAAGTTAGGGGCCCTTCTGTAGGTTACATTGGGCCTTTGACGCAGAAAGGTGTTCAAATGAGGGTCTTGTTTGAGGATATTCCAATGTTTGGAAAGTATATTTTCCATCTTTCTGTGTTGGCTATGAAAACCCGTAATGAAACGTACCTCCGGTTCTTCTGGGGGTTTTGTGGTCTTGGGTTTCTTGCCTGGCAAATATTGATTGTAAGCCTGTTCTATCAATGGTGTGGGGTAACCTTTCTCTAGAAACTTGCTTTTGAGATGCGTACTCTGAGTGACGTACAGTTTTGCCTGAGTCTGCAGAACTGTCCTTTCGGAATATTGTTCTTCCATAGAGGGTGGTGGCAGCTGTCATAGTGCAAGTAGGAGTTTCCAGCAGTGGCCTTGGTGTAGTTACGAGAGAAGATTTGATCACCCTCATGATTAAGTTCTAAATCAAGAAAGGCTAAGCTATCCTTGTTCCAAACTGCTGTGAAAGAGAGACCCAGGTCATTGGTGTTACAGTGGACGATGAAGTCATCAATCTGGGAGGGGGAACCATCCCAGATGACGACGATATTGTCGATGTAACGACCAAAAAAGACTATATGCTGGGCAAAGGGGTTGTTGTTCCAGATGAATAGATTTTCCCAATGGCCCATGGTCAAATTGGCATAAGATGGGGCAAAATTCACGCCCATGGCAGTACCATGGGTCTGTAAGTAAAACTGGTCTTCAAAATGGAAATAATTGTGGGTGAGGCGGGAGGTGGGATAGACGTATATAACGAATTAACGTCAAGGGATAGCCAGGAGTAGTTTTCAGTCCACTTATAGGAGGACAAAAGTTCCATTAAGTGTGTAGAGTCATGTATGTAGGACTGTAGGGCTTGGGCCAAGGGTTGCAAGAAGGAGTCTATATATAAAGAAAATCCACTAGTGATGCTATTTATGGAGGCCACAATGGGTCTGCCAGGTGGATTTTGTGCATCTTTATGTAATTTGGGCAAATGATAAAAATAGGGCCTGCTGTAAAAATCTTTACGTATAAAGGCAGCTTCCTTTTTGTCAAGAACATGATCATTGATGGCGTGCGTGATAAGGAGATCAGCTTCCATACGAAAGGAGGGTAAGGGGTCGCAAGACAATTTTTTATAGGTTTTACTGTCAGAAAGTAGCCTCATGGCTTCAGCTACGTATGTGGATTTATCTAAAGTGACGATCCCCCCGCCCTTATCGGCTTGTTTGATAACCAGCTCTGGATTATTCAAAAATTGTTTCAAGGACATTAATTCTCCAGAGGTTAGATTGTGTTTGCTGTGTTTTTTGGTTGGTTTTTGGCAAAGTGTTTGGAAATCCTCAAACACAACCCTATAAAAGGCCTCCAGATAGGGTCCCTTTGATTGGGTGGGGTAAAAAGAAGACTTAGGTTTTAATGAAATAAGTATTACTGGGGGAGATGTTTGAAAATGCTGCGTGTACAACTCATAGTTTTTAAATTTTTTAATTTTTCAATTTTTTGTATATTGTGGATTGACATAGACTTTTCTTTTTCATATTTTTATATAAGTTATATCACAAGCTTCTAAAAATCTATAGCGCTACACTTGTCTATGCACTTATTTTTGACAATATCCTTATTTGTTGTGTGAGCTGCTGTTTTGTCGGGTTTGCCATCCATTTCAAAGAAAGTTCCTTCACGATTCTGGATACATTTGGAGCTTTGTCGCCATCCAGTTGGGAGGTCCTTCCTTTTGATTGCCTGTTGGTGATACAAGCTAGATTGACTCATTGAACGTATGTTCTTATGAGTTCAATCCCTCTGGTAAGCCTTCACTCTTTCTATGTAGAGGGTCCATCACACTTAATTCTTTGCATGTGTTATCCACGTGGTGATTAAGGAATTTATACCTTTTGGACTAACAACAGTCTTTTGTATTTGAAGAGACACCTGAAGAGTACCAGAGACTTAAATTTTTTAATTTTTTAATTTTTCAAATTTTTGTATATTGTGGATTGACATAGACTTTTCTTTTTCATATTTTTATATAAGTTATATCACAAGCTTCTAAAAATCTATAGCGCTACACTTGTCTATGCAACTCATAGTTGGGGTCTACATCCAATATATCATCAGCCTCAGCTGGATCATTATAGGTACTCGGAGGACTATCCATCTCTACCTCCAGGTTAGTGACAGCTGGAATAGGGGGAGGCGAAGTCGGGGGTTCAATAAATTTTTTTAGATTGTATATGAAAAAACCTTTTCAGAGTAAGATTTCTGATGAACCTATTTAAATCCTTAAATAGCTGAAACGAATTGGGTTGTGTGGTGGGAGAAAAAGTAAGGCCCCTACAACGCAAAGAGATATCCTCTTTAGTTAATACATGAGACGATAAATTAAACAGTTTTATCGTTTCTGTAGTTTGGCGCTGGTGTTTATTTTTGTGGCGTCCTCCCCTACATCCTCGTCAATGTATTTTCTTTTTTGTCGAGTTTTTGGGTGAACACCTTTGTCTAAAAAAAGGAGAAAATGAAAGGGAAGCAGAATGTAGGGGTATTTCGCCCTTTTGGAAGTCACCTAACAAGAGGTCAAGTGTGGATGAGGGTGGATTGGGATTGCCGGTAATATCGGTGGTAATATGTCCAATAACAGCAGTACTGGATGAGGGGGCCCCAGAAGCTGGTGAATTGCAAGCAATCTGGGGAGAAGCGTCAGAATGTGGTGAATCAGAGTTAAGAGGTGTAGCAGGTATAGCTTTCATACCGGACGTGGTAGAAGATGTTTCAGTGCGGCTATCATGGACTTTCACAGACCCAGTAGGCACCTTGTTGGTGGGTGCCCTATTTTTATGAGAGGGGGCTGCAGGTCTATGTTTGGGTCTTTGTTTGGTAGGTATCCTCTGGGGTAATGGGCGGGTCCTATATGGGTTGGCGTAATTGTTAGATACATTGGAAGAATTGGCAATGGAAGCAGGGCCCTTGGGGGGAACAGTGTATGTGTTATTGAGACTATGGGTGGGCACCCTAGAAAACGGTGATAGAGACATAAGTGCCGGTATTGATTTATGATTTTCTGGGTCATTGAGTCCATACCAAAAGATCTTTCTGAAGCGGAGCGTTTCTCGCGATTGTGCGAGCGCGAAACGTTCTGGATTTATACCCTTGACACGCTTGCCCCTAATGGACTCAATGAGGAACTGGAAATTAATACTATCCGCTAAATATTCAGAATGTTTTCTTATCCTTGTTTAGTTTGCCAGCTTATCACTGGCTATCTGGGAACAATGTAATTCATGCTCTTTTGTCATATATCATTTGTATGCGATTATGGTTGTATCATAAGTCACAATTCAACACAATTAATACACCTCATATATATATATATATATATATATATCTTTTTGTTTTTTACCTGTCGCACCAACCATTCAGGGGCGTGACACTCAGTATATTCTAGTTATTATATACAGCAATAATCTTTTACCTCCACTATCATCTCTCCATTATCAGCACACCCATTACTAACAATTCATTTTTATTATTATTATCTAGTTTTACTATTATTATTTTTTTATCATATCATTATATATATGCTTTAATTTTTATTATTATTTTTTCCATACATGTATATATATTTCCTTCCTTTTTCCATTTTTTAATTTGTCAAGATAATTTTATCTATTTATTTTTATTTTCATTTTTCATATATCTCCTATCTTATTTCATTATTCCATTCACCTTGTGGTCACACATTCTTATATGATAGACTTATCATATATGCTCAGATATATATATATATATATATATATATATATATATATATATATCTATGTTTTAGATAATCTCCTTTTAAATTACTCACTAATTGTATACATATTATTTTCTAGTTATCTTTTTTTCCCTTGTGGTTTTTTTTTATAAATATATGTATATGTGCTCCGGCCATGATACATATAATTGCAATTGCCCGTTTACCGACATTCCTGCAATGATCTTAATCAGCTGCGATAGCTTATTTATTAGTCTGGGTTCGCTATATATAGCCTTTCACTTTCCCCTACACTTGAAAAAGGAGCGCGCAGGCGCCGTACGGACCCTGCGCATGCTCAGAAACGCGTTGTGTTTGTTCTCCCTATCGATAACACTGCCAGCTGCTTCCTGGGCTGCCGCTCCCTCCTCCCGCAGATACAGGCTTTGTACCGTCCTGGCTTCCCCGCCAGACTGCATTATGCTTGGAGGCATTCCCTGGGAACCGCTGATTGTTTTTTTCCCTTCTTCCATCTGGGTTTTTCCTGTCTACTCAACATACCGCTCCCTATTGTAAGTTGATACTTTAATTTTATATTTGTGAATAAATGATTTTACTTAGTGGCGCTCCTTCTCTTTTTGTTTTTACCTGACAATTAAAACAAACTGTGCAGCTTTGACTAAAGTTGGATAATGCCTTTGCTATAACTGTAGGCCTGTTACAGTATCTCACAAAAGTGAGTACTCCCCTCAAATTTTTGTAAATATTTTATTCTATCTTTTCATGTAACAACACTGAAGAAATGATACTTTGCTACAATGTAAAGTAGTGAGTGTACAGCTTGTATAACAGTGTAAATTTGCTGTCCCCTCAAAATAACTCAACACACAGCCATTAATGTCTAAACCGCTGGCAACAAAAGTGAGTACACCCCTAAAGGGTGTCCAAATTGGGCCCAAAGTGTTATTATTTTGTGTGGCCATGATTATTTTCCAGCACTGCCTTAACCATCTTGGGCATGGAGTTCACCAGAGCTTCACAGGTTGCCACTGGAGTCTTCTTAAACTCCTTCATGACAACATCTTGGAGCTGGTAGATGTTAGAGACCTTGCGCGCCTCCACCTTCCCTTTGAGGATGCCTCACAGATGCTCAATAGGGTTTAGGTCTGGAGACACGCTTAGCCAGTCCATCACCTTTACCCTCAGCTTCTTTAGCAAGGCAGTGATCATCTTGGAGGTGTGTTTGGGATCGTTTTCATGTTGGAATACTGCCCTGCGGCCCAGTCTCCGAAGGGAGGGGATCATGCTCTGCTTCAGTATGTCACAGTACATGTTGGCATTCATGGTTCCCTCAATGAACTGTAGCTCCCCAGTTCCGGCAGCACTCATGCAGTCCCAGACCATGACACTCCCACCACCATGCTTGACTGTAGGCAAGACACACTTGTCTCTGTACTCCTCGCCTGGTTCCCGCCACACACGCTTGACACCATCTGAACCAAATAAGTTTATCTTGGTCTCATCAGACCACAGGACATGGTTCCAGTAATCCATGTCCTTAGTCTGCTTGTCTTCAGCAAACTGTTTGCAGGCTTTCTTCTGCATCATCTTTAGAAGAGGCTTCCTTCTGAGAAGAAAGCCATGCAGACCAATTTGATGCAGTGTTCGGCGTATGGTCTGAGCACTGACAGGCTGACCCCTCACCCCTTCAACCTCTGCAGCAATGCTGGCAGCATTTATACATCTATTTCCCAAAGACAACCGCTGGATATGACGCTGAGCATGTGAACTCAACTTCTTTGGTCAACCATGGTGAGGCCTGTTCTGAGTGGAACCTGTCCTGTTAAACTGCTGTATGATCTTGGCCACCGTGCTGCAGCTCAGTTTCAGGGTCTTGGCAATCTTTAAAGTGGTTGTAAATGCTTACAGACCACTTTTTGCTACAGGTAAGCCTATAATAAGGCTTACCTGTAGCTACCCAGGATATCTCCTAAACCTGTACGGTTTAGGAGATATCCCCTGTATTTGCATGTGCCAACGTCATCGGCACATGCGCACTGAAGCAAACTGAAGCCATGGCACGTACGTGCTGTTTGCTTCAGTGAATGTGCCGTAACCTTGTAACATTAATGAGTCACATGACACCGGGAAGGGAAAATGGGTAATTGCGCCCAATTTGGACATTTTCACTTAGGGGTGTACTCACTTTTGTTGCAAGCGGTTTAGACATTAATGGCTGTGTGTTGAGTTATTTTGAGGGGACAAATTTACAATGTTATACAAGCTATACACTCACTACTTTACATTGTAGCAAAGTGTCATTTCTTCAGTGTTGTCACATGAAAAGATATAATAAAATATTTTCAAAAATGTGAGGGGTGTACTTACTTTTGTGAGAAACTCTGTATACATAAAAAAACCCACTATATTACCCAAAGTATTGGGACGCCTGCCTTTACACGCACATGAACTTTAATGGCACCCCAGTCATAGTCCATAGGGTTCAATATTGAGTTGGCCCATAAAGACATGGATGAGCGAGTTTGGGTTGGAGGAACTTGACTGGCCTGCACAGAGTCCTGACCTAAACCTAATAGAACACCTTTGGGATGAATTTGAGTGGAGACTGTGAGCCAGGCCTTCTCGTCCAACATCAGTGCCTGACCTCACAAATGCACTTCTGGAAGAATGGTCAAACATTCCCATAGACACACTCTTAAACCTTGTGGACGCACTTCCCAGAAGAGTTGAAGCTGTTATAGCTGCAAAGGGTGGGCCAACTCAATATTGAACCCTACAGACTAAGACTTGGATGCCATTAAAGTTCATGTGTGTGTAAAGGCAGGCGTCACAATACTTATGGTAATATAGTGTATATATCCATCCATCCACACACATAGGACAATAGCAGCGGTAATGCCATATGCGTTTTTGAGCCTAGCTCAATATTTAATGAATGGTGATCAGCAGGCTCATGTGCTTTTCTTCTCTGACAATAACATTTTGAACAAAAAGGAATTTTCAAAATTTTGGTATCCATTGCATGCTTCTTAAACACTACAGCAGACCCAAAACCTAAAATTTGTTGATTGATTCACAACCTTGGTGCAAATCAGAGGTGCTCACTCTGTATGTTAGGTACAAGTCCTAACCTAATGTCACTGAAAATGATATGGTGGCATATGAAGTAGTGCTTACAAGCAAGCATCCAAAACTATCCATGGACTGAAATTGTTTTGTATACAGGAATAAGACAAAAATACTTCTAGCTTCTGCACAGGTCCTCCTGATCATGTTCCAACAGTAGCAATAGTTTGAGGTTATTGCCAACAGAGGCGTCTCCACTAGTTGTAAAAGTATTCATGCATCAATGGCCTTACTAGTTTAATCTATTTCTCAAATAACTTACATAGTTATTATAGTGATCTGACACACATATTGATGTACCAACATCCCTACTATTCTTGTAATACACATCACAAAATTGCTACCCATGGGACTTCTAAAGTACAAAACCATTGTATAATAACCACGTCTTTAAAATGAATTCATTTTTTATTAGTATAGATAAATAGGTACAAAGATACGTCATAGGGAAACATAAAAGACAAATGGCTGATTTAATACAATTTGTGGTGTTTTACATATTGACAACATACTTGATATCGCATGTCATTTGCACCATATTAATCTTGGAGAAAATTTGCATACAATTCCATCAAATAAGAAGGCACGTCTCATTTCTTAACGCGTTTTGTGAGCTAAAATTTACTTCATCAGGAGTCAATGCAATTTCCAGAATCTCTGAGAAATGCAAATAAATATTAAAGGTAGCGTAGAGGAGACCATGATTTGGTATTCAGACTAAAAAGTCAAATATATAAAATAATGTATTATATAGTTACATAATCTGGTCCGTCCAGTTCAACCAACACAGAAAAAAAAAAGATTATAACTTCTAAATCAGCCCAAATTGAGACCACAGACTTCCAGAAAGGGTAGCATCAAGGCAAATCTGTACCGGGAGCTGTGGGGGGAGTGGAGTCACCAAAGGAAAGGGTGAAAAAGGAGCGAGAACAGAAAAACTGCACGGCCAGAAGAACAGATAGTGATAATATACTGATCATCCATTTACATATTAAAAATCAGGCAGACAAACCTGCATTTAATCGGCCAATTCAAACCACAACTAGTGTATGAGAAAAAAATAAATTGATGCTTGAGAAAGTAAATGAGGATCTTTATTATGGTTTAAAAAAAATATCAAAAAGTGCAAAAAGCAAACCTGCTTTTTAAGGTGTTATAATAAATCTAGAAAGTCCCCAGTGGCCTAAGCAGTGCTCCAGGTGTCTATACCATACAAGGTGCCCACCAAACTCCATTTATGGCTCACAGTCTACCCAAACGTCATGGAGGCGCCACCCACCGAGCCACCCCAATGGGTGGTTTAAACTATTTATCAAATAAAGATATGCGCATATGAAATGTTGTGTGCATTTTTTGTTAAAAAAAAAAAATCTCCACTTACAGATTAGATTGTAAGAGCCTTTCTTGCCAAAAAATTATAGAATACTTAACACAAAAATATATTTTTAAAGGCTTGTGGTAGACATTGATAATCGTTGTACACACATAATTCAAGCTGATGCATGACTCCATATACACATATATATGTATGTATGTATATATATGTACATCCAGATTACATTTAGGTATATATTTGCATTCAGGTATCAAGAAGCACTTCAGGACTTTGCTCGCTGCTTCACTGAATTAAGAGGAAATCAATTGATTGACTACAAAATTCTGGGCTTGACATTTAAACTCTACAGCTGTGAGGTGAGATACAGTAATACTGCAGAATTGTTTCTCTCAACAGTTACAGTATGGTCATCATGTACAGTAAGAAGGCATATGCTTGCCTTTTGCAAGTTTCACCTGGTTTTATGGGGTAGATGGGACTAATATAGAATTATTTAATTTAGACCTATGCTCAACTGTAAATTTAAAGCACTCCAAATGGCCTGGTTGGAGTGGATAGTACTTGAACAGCTGAGACATTTATCCTGAAAAAATTCAGCATCAGATTTTGGTCAGGTGCTGCCCACAGAGAAGAAGCCTTGGCATTTGTTCACATGATCTCTTTGAGAGAAAGAGAGAGAGAGAGAGAGAGAAAGAGAGAGAATGAAAGAAAGAAAGAAAGAGAAAATGAAAAATAGAAAGAAAAAGAGAAAGAAATAAAAAGAAAGAGAGAAAGAAAGGAAAGGAAGAAAGGAAAGGAAAGGAAAAAAGAAAGAAAGAAAGTAGTAGTTTGTGACACCTCTAAAGTACCAGCTGAGAAACACCAGTTTGTGAGTACCTTTTAGAGAACTATAGGGGTTATTTACTAAAGGCAAATACACTTTGCACTACAAGTGCAAAGTGCACTTGGAAGTGCAGTCGCTGTAGATCAAAGGGGGACATGCAAGGAAAATTTAAAAAAAGCATTTTAGCTTGCACATGATTGGATGATAAAATCAGCAGAGCTTCCCCTCATTTTAGATCTACCCCTCAGATTTACAGTGACTGCACTTCCAAGTGCAGTTTGCACTTGTAGTGCAAAGTGGATTTGCCTTTCGTAAATAACCTCCTTTGTTTCCATGTGATGTAGAAAATTACATTAAGACCCCTTTCACACTGGGGTGGTTTGCAGGCGGTATTGCGCTAAAAATACCGCCTGCAAACCGCCCCTAAACAGCCTCCGCTGTTTGTTCAGTGTGAAAGCCCGAGGGCTTTCACACTGAAGCGGTGCGCAGGCAGGACAGTGAAAAAAGTCCTGCAAACCGCTTTTTTGGAGCGGTGAAGGAGCGGTGTATTCACCGCTCCTTCACCGCTCCTGCCCATTGAAATCAATGGGACAGCGCGGCTATACCGCGGCAATGCCGCGGCTATAGGCGCGCTGTACAAGGGATTTTAACCCTTTTTCGGCTGCCAGCGGGGGTTAAAACCGCACCGCTAGCGGCTGAATACTGCTGCAAGAACGACGGTACAGCAGCGCTAAAAATAGCGCTGTTGTACCGCCGACGCCCCCACCGCCCCAGTGTGAAAGGGGCCTAACTGCTACAGCTTTACTGTTTAGCAAAACTTCACCTGTAGGCATTTTACTAGCTTGGACTGAGTTTTGTGACAGTTGTAAGAAGGCACGAATGGCCCATTTTGGAGAATCATTGTGATTCAATATATAGTAGAGTTGTTTTAGAGTTGTGACTGTGATCTATGCACTTGCTACTATTCACATATACAATTTATACTCTGTGATCATTTTCTTACATGTGGACAGGTTGTTCAACCTGCCTGCTGACTAACTCAGTTGCCTGTGACACTCACAGAATCTAATATACTATGGAAGCCAAATGACTAGCAACAAACAAGAGTGGCTTGAACTGAGGAGAACCCCATTAAAGGGGTTGTAAAGGTAAAAGTTTTTTCACCTTAATGCATTCTATGTTTGTTATTTAAAAAAAAAATTACCTTTACAACCCCTTTAACTTATCAGTGAAAAGTACTTTTGTATTATGGCTTTTCTCAGATTTACAATGAATTGTTGACATTTATCTTCCAGATATTATATAATGTTGCACTAGCACATGCGAAAGTGGGGAACTGGGCAAAAGCAGAAGAGAATCTCATTCTGGCCCTCAGTCAGAAGGTAGAACCAAGGCATGGCACCAAGATAGAGAAAGCAATGCAAGAGATCCTGGTATGTATTATTTTGCAGGGGATATACTGTAGGTATAGATCAGAGAGTAGAAGAGGGCTGGGAACCTGACTCATCCCACTATTATCATTTTATGCTAGCTCCATCCATTGTGGGCATTGTAAAAGGTGGTCAGAATGTTTTTAACCATCCCATCATTGCAGAAGCAGCAAAAATTGTACATATAGTCCCAGAGTGGGGACACACTGAGTGATATGTGGGCTTTGTATTATTTTTGCTGCAGGCAAAGGTTGTGTAGAAGGAGTTAAAGTGTTACTAAACCCACAACAGGAAAATCAGTCTGTATATGCAGTAAAGCGTGCTTGTTAAACTCACCATGGGACCTAAGGGGTAATCCTCTGCATTGTGTTTATTCCTGATTTATTTGATCCTCCCCTTCTTCCACTGTCCCCAATCCATCTCCAGATAAGACAGAGCCTTTGGAGTCACTTTGCACATGCTGTGTTTGGTGTGTATTGCAAGAGTTTTCTTTCCTTGGGAGGGTGCATGTGATCAGCAAAGGGCCAATTAGCACTGTCCAGACAGACAGTCAGGGGTCTTGCAGCCTCATAGGACAGTCAGAGTAGAATGAAAACTCCTCCTACAAGCTTTAACCAGACATTGATAGAAGTCACAAGATTGCTATATACTGCTGATGAGAAAAGGTATTTAGCAGTTTATATTTACTAAAATAATTGCATTTCCATATTCTGTGTATTGTGGGAGACCAGATATAGTGAATGCAGGGTCCTGGGTTTAGTAACACTTTAAGAACGCCCATGGTCCTGTGATTGACATTTTTAAGTTGTTTAATGTATTTTAGACCACATAATAATATTAATAGAAAAAAACAGGCAGGTGAGCATGTAATGTTTATGTAGGTGGGAATAGTTTTGCATGCAATTATGCTCCTACATCCTGTACTTTAGCTTTAAAGCGGTGTTCCAGCCGTGATTTTTTTTTAAATTTAGCAGCTACAAACACTGTAGCTGCTGACTTTTAATTAGGACACTTACCTGTCCAGGGAGCCCGCGATGTCAGCCCCCCGATGCCAATCCGTCCATCGGATCAGGTGCCGGCGCCGCCATCTTAACGAAGGGAAACAGGCAGTCGAGCCTTGCGGTTTCCTACTGAGCATGCGCGAGTTCCTCGGCACTTTGTGAATGGCCCTGTTGATTTCTGGGATACACACATGTCCCAGAAGACAACGGGGCATCTCGCCGAAGAGGAGAACAGCGCCGCGGAATAGGAAGAGGCATATTAGGAAGACTGCCTAGCAACAGGGGTTTCTGGTAAGTAAAAAAAATGTTTGTTTTTTTTATATATTTTTTTGAGAATATTAATGTAATTTTTTATTTTAGGGTGGACCTCCGCTTTAAGTAGTGTAACATCAACCGGTCATTTACATGAGATTTAAACCTACATGTCTAGTCTTCACAATATTTTTTCTGTTTAATATTCAATAATCTCTTTGGTTTATCTAAAAATTTCTATTTGTATTACATGGAGATATTAGATTCTGGAACCGGCCTCTTTCGTAGACCTTTGAAAGGTGCCTGGGTATTTAGAACAGCCTAAAATAATGATCAATTTGGCATAGCAACATTGTCGGTGAACTGCACACTATTTTCTACCACCCATTTATCATTTATGTCACAGAAACAAAAAGATTTTCCACTAACAGAAATGCCTAAAGGTCGCCTATTTCAACCTAATGAGAAGCTTGTGGAACAATTGGAGAAGAAGGACTATTTGGGTAAAGCTACGGTATGTTTATTACCATTCACACTATTCAAATTATGTAACTAATGCCAAATTTCATTTTCACAGGTTTTCCTCTCTTTTTAATAATTTCTTGCTGTTATTTAGATATTCTAATATATTACTGGTCTATGGTCCAGGTGAATGTCCTTTCGTTTTGTCCCATAGTGCTGTTGTGCTACTTTCTGTTTATGAATGGTGCTGTTACCTGTACATTGATTATGAATGATATAAACGACCTGTATCTATAGAGGACTTAGTGCTGTATGTCATTATTTCATAGGTTGTGGCCTCTGTGGTTGACAAAGACAATTTCTCCGGTTTTGCACCCCTGCAGCCTCAGGTATAATTGAATTATTCTTATTTTAGTGAATATTGTGCCATGCAAATGGCGCCTGTGCTGGAACATGACAACTTGTCACGCATACAGTATGTATGTACTGAGGATGGGTGAGATTCATAAGGTATGAATATGATTAAGATAGATCAGATAAATATCAGATCCTCTTCTATATTCATCCACCCACCCTCCCTTAGAGTTGTGGCAATTTGCCAACTAAACTTAGAAGCATAAAATATTAAATAACTCCAGAAATAAAATGCTGGATGGGAGCTCAGCCAGCTGAAACTTCCCAACAAGGAATCATATAGAGGACAGCTATGATTCATAGTGACTAGGCATATGAATAACAGAAAACTCAGTTTTTCCTGAAAACATTATGACTTTTAATGCTATACTGTATAATACATTTTGTAACAATGCAACTAAATGTATTAAAGGCACCAATAAATTAAATTGTTGCATCCTCAAGTATTGTAATTGTGTTGTATGCTGATACAAGGCCCACTCCTTGGTTTTATATTGTACCTTTACTACATTGCATGTATCATTTTGAACACACATGTAGGCCATCTCCTATGTATTGTTCTCTTTTTATTGTTCTATATGAAAAATGTAATAAAAATGATCTGATTAAAAAAAAAAAAAGTATTGTAATAATTGATTTATGGGAGTGCTGTGAACACAATTTTTGTACAGAACACCTCCCCCCCCCCCCCCCCCCCCAAAATCCCATTCTTTTGCTTGTGCAATTCTTTCACAGCTTTAAAGTGGGAGCAAGTGCCATTTAGTTGATAGCAGGGATGATTTTGTAATTTATTTGTGATCAAAGTTAGTACAAAATGTTGTCAAAGTTAGTACAAAAGTTTGGGGAATATTTTTAATACCGTGTGTTTTCATTTTACAGAGTGACAACCCACCAGTTCGACAAAAGGCCCCTGAAATACTTCGGTAAATAATATCTATAGCCAACTTTTTTTCTATCTGTTTTGAATAGAATAGGGAAGGAATAGAACCCCATCAGATTTTTATTGCTGACTGTATGAGATTTTTCCCTCTATATAGTGAGGGGGAAAAAGTATTCGATCTCCTGCTGATTTTGTATGTTTGCCCACTGACAAAGAAATGATCAGTCTATAATTTTAATGGTAGGTTTATTTTAACAAAGAGAGATAGAATATCAACAAAAATATCCAGAAAAACGCATTTCAAAAAAGTTGTAAATTGATTTGCATTTTAATGAGTGAAATAAATATTTGGTCCCCTATCAATCAGCAAGATTTCTGGCTCCCAGGTGTCTTCTATACAGGTAACGAGCTGAGATTTGGAGCACTCTATTAAAGGGAGTTCCTTCCCTTAGCCGGGCGTTGAAAGCGGGGTATTCCAGCATGACAATTACCCAAAACACAACGCCAAGTCAACAGACGCAGCAGCAGGAATTGGGGGCACGCCCGCACGAGTGCTCCCATGGAACGCGGCTCTCCGTGGGGGCACCCGATGATGAGGAGGAGCCAGGAGCGCCTCCGAAGGACCCCAGAAAAGGAGGATCGGGGCCGCTTTGTGCAAAACCCTTGCACAGAGAAGGTAAGTATAACATGTTTGTTATTAAAAAAACAAAAAAAAAACCAAACAACTTTACAATCACTTTAATGACTTAAAGGAGAGGGACAAAATCCCTCCTATCCCTCCTGAGATGTGTGCAAACCTGGTGGCCAACTTAAAGAAACATCTGACCTCTGTGATTGCCAGCAAGGGTTTTGCCACCAAGTACTAAGTCATGTTTTTGGAAGGGGTAAAATTCTTATTTCACTCATTAAAATGCAAATCCATTTATAACTTTTTTGAAATGCATTTTTCTGAATATTTTTGTTGTTATTCTGTCTCTCACTGGTAGCCTCCCTGACGGTACTCCCGAGCGTGGCTCGTGGTTAAATTTCAGCACCATTAGCGGTAGCCCCGAGTCACACTCGTGATTGCATTGCAGGATCCATGTGCAGTGTACTTACCTTGTCCCCAGGATCCTGCGATGTCCCCCCGCTGTGTCTGCGGGCTCTGTCCTCCTCCCAAAGCCTCTCTGTGCTGGGTTCCGTTCCCTGCGAGTGTCGCAACGCATGGGGGCGGAGCCTGGCGGCAAATTCAAAAAACTGTAAAAATCATAACACATACAATACTGTAATCTTACATATTACAGTACTGTATGAAATCATTTCACATCCCTTTTGTCCCCAATGCTTTGTCCAATGCCCTGCATGCAGTTTTATATTATATATACTGTTCTTTCTGCCTGGAAACTTGAGATTTTCCATAGCAACCAAAAAGTGTCCCTTTAAGTCAAAAGTGGCTTTAGACCAGCTAGAAAACAGCTATAGTAAATTAGAACACTTGCAGAATTGAACGATAGTGAGTCGTGGGGAAATTTATTTTATTATTATTATTATATATTTTTTAAAATTATTTATTTATTATATTATAATTTATGATTTTGTGTTTCAAACTTCATCATACCCGGGATATCTACTAGAATCTTGGTGGACAGATTTAAGTGGTGTTATTGCTAAGAATTACAGGCCTACAATATAAAACGCCAAATTTCTATGCAAAATAATTGTACCGCTTTGAGACGCAAAAATCTGAAATAATCATACCGCCAGGAAGGTTAAAATAAACCTACCATCAAAATGATAGACTGATCTTTTTTTTTTTATCAGTGGGCAAACGTACAAAATTAGCAGGGGATCAAACACTTTTTTTTCCCTCACTGTATATGTTCCAGTGACCTTTGGAACTGGGACTGAAAGTGATGGCATTAGCCAACATTTTTAATTGTCGCCAGAACAGAAACAGAATGGACATCCTCCAGTGGAGACCCTTGTTTTAGTGACATATGTCTAAAAATTTATTTATTTCAACCTCATTTTGAAAAGGTATACTTACTTCTTGTCTCGTCTCCAATACAGGAAATGAACATTTATTATATATAATTAAAATTATTATTATTATACAGGATTGTATAGCACCAATAGTTTGCACAGTGCTTTACATTATAAAGGAGACAGTACAGTTACAATACAATTCAATACAAGAGGGTTAGGAGGGCCCTGCTCCTGAGAGCTTACAATGTAATAGGGAGAGGCAAGTGGTCGGAAAAGGTAAAAACTGTGAAGGATGAGCTAATGGGAGAAATTAAAAAACTCAGTTGTTAGGTGAATACAAAATCGTTTTTCTTGAATAGGGATCGCTTAACCACTTCAGTTCCAGAAGATTTACCCCTCTTCATGACCAGGCCATTTTCTTTAGCAGGACTGCAACATTGCAGTGAACAAATCGGACACCTGACACTTTTTTTTTGGGGACCAGTGACACCAATACAGTGATCAGTGCTAAGAATTATGCACTGTCACTGTACTAATGACACTGGCAGGGAAGGGGTTAACATCAGGGGCGATCAAGGGGTTAAATGTATGCCTAGGTTGTGCTTACTCACTGTAGGGGAGGTACTTTGAATAGGGCAAGGCAAAGATCTGTGTTCCTGCTTAGCAGAAACAGAGGATCTGTGCCTTCCCTTCTGACAGTGCAACAATCTTCCTTGTTTTTTGTTCTGCCTATGCCCTGTGTATTCGGCGGGTGCCGGCGCACATAAAGTTAGCGGTGCCCGCTGCTGGGCTCCAGCTGTATAGAATCACAGCGGGAGTGGGTTGCTGGCGGCATGCACGCCCCAGACCTGATAGTGTCAGATCACATACTAGGTACATGATCTGGCACAGAGCGACCACCCTGACGCAGTATATGTACGGTGGGTGGTCGTTAACTGGTTAAAGGTAGACAGAATATTAGATAGCTGGGCAGATTGGGTTACAGAGTTTCAGAGGATGGGAGAGGTTCTGGAGATGTCCTTAAGATGAGCATGGGAGGAGACAAGGGAGCTAGAAAGAAGGAGGTCTTGGGAGGAGCAGAGAAGACGGTTTGGGTTATATATGGAGACAAGATTAGTGATGTAGCTTGGGGCAGAATTGTGGTTATCTATGTTGTTAATAATTTGGATTGTATTTGTTGGGCAATCGGAAGAGGAGGAGACAGAGATTTAGGCAACTATGGAAAAGCAAGTACATAGTGAGACACTACTATTGAAAGATATTTAAAGGAGCATATAATCCAAAGGTGATTAAAGGTAGGATATAGCACCAAATGATGGGTTAACAGACACAGAGTTGGATAAAACCGGTTTGATTTCTTTATAAGAGTGGGTATAGAATTGTTGGGCTGTACCGTATTTTTCCATGTATAAGATGCCCCTCACTTTCCCAACCCAAAATTAAGAAATCAATATTTTAAACAGGAAAAACAGAACACAGTTTTTTTTTTTTTTAGTAATTATCGCAGGTAACGTTTACATACCAGTATATTATGCAGCATATCACTTTGCTTTTCCCTTTTCTCCACTATCTGATCATACTCTCAGTGGAGGGAGGTCCAAACTGTCCCTCTGCAGGTCTATTCCCATGCTCTTTTGCATAGCTAACTCCACTCAGATTGAATTTTGCAGACAATCGCTTACTTTTATTATTCTCTGACATCTTGGGCTCAAAACGCTCCGCTCCCTGATGCATCTGCGCAGTCTCCACGTCCAACGGGATTGCATCTGTGCACTCTCTACCTCCACCTCCAGCTGACGTCATACGGCTTGTGATTGGAGGAAGCTGTTTTACAAGCTATGACTAGCTACGCACCGCGCGGCTCTCTCCCAGTCTGACTGACCGTGTATAAGACGCTGCACGATTTTCAGTCTAACTATTTTAGGAAAAAGTAGCGTCTTATGCACGGAAAAATACGGTATGCTTAAGAGAAAAAGCAGAAAAATGGCTAAAATAGAAGAGAAGTTTATAAATACATTGGAATCCAGTTTAAGAACAACTGAAATATAAAGTATTATCAGAAGATCTAATGAAAAAATGTAAACTAGATCAGGTGGCAAGGATAAAGAGAAGTAAAAAAATATCAGAGGGACCTTGGTGACTTTAGAAATAAAAAGTGGGAGTCAGATAAGTAAGAAACCCACTATTTCTGCATGATGAATGGCACACCCACATGAGAACCTGACTGGATTAAGGTCAAAGGTTA
The DNA here is from genome assembly GCF_042186555.1 of Aquarana catesbeiana. Taxonomy (NCBI): domain Eukaryota; kingdom Metazoa; phylum Chordata; class Amphibia; order Anura; family Ranidae; genus Aquarana; species Aquarana catesbeiana. The sequence goes on along the minus strand of NC_133330.1, from coordinate 275,821,198 downwards.
AGGGAGAAAAAAAAACAGTAATCATATATAGATTTAATAAAGAGAATACTGTGGGACAACATAAATCAGAAAGTAGAGGCCTCCAAATAATGGAAAATAGAGGGTTATAATGGATAATGGAATATGGGTAGATATAGATATCTATATAGATAGAGCATCCTCCTCTAATTAGGCTGCTAGGTAGTTTTTGGCTCCACTGTAGTGAGTTGAGCTGAGCGGTGATTGATTGTTTTGGTCTGTTCAGGGTTTCTGGACTTTGATTGAAGAAGTTTTCAAAACATAGGGCTGCGGGGTGCATCCAGAATGTGGATGGGGAGGGGATAAATTAAGCTGTAGGAAGCCTTGCCAGAGTGTTCTTGGGTCTCTTAGGGCTGCTGCCCCTGGAGGCAGCTTTACTGAGACATGGCACTGCAGTGTGGGGCTCAGCAAATGCTGGCCCAAGGGCCTATAGAAGATTTCCAATGGATGTTTGCTGAAGGGCACTGCGCTGAATTACTGTTCTGGAGAAGGATCTTGTTATTTCTCCCACTGAGGCTCTACCTGTGGATGCTAGGTGACAGACAGCTCCTGAGACACTAAGTAAAGATCTTGCTGGGGACTAGTAGTTGTGCAAGTGCCAGAAGTGGCTATATGGACTGCTACTGTAGGGTCCTAGATATGCTGGCTCCTCTCTATTATCTCCAGAAAAGCTGATACTGAAAGATTAGAGAGAAGTTTGACCTCCTATAGTTACTGATCATTTTGGAGTATCCTATGACCCTAAACTCTCTCCAGTTAAAGTTCTTCAGTAATACAAAAAATGGATGTACCCGTCTCCCTCCTGCAGTGGTGCAGGTGCTGTGGGCAGTGCTAAGCTGCCTCTGGGTGTCCTCACTCCCACTCTCAGGCTTGAATCTCCAATGGCATGCGAATATCCCAACAAATGTGCTCTCTCTCGAACTCCCTTGGTGCCAAGAGGAAGAACGTTGCCAGGCAGTTTACTAAAAATCATCTCTCCACTCCTCCTACTGCACAATGCCTATTGGTATCTGTAGTTTAAGGAGTCTATTCATCCTATTATATGGGACTACCTTCCCAGACTACCACTCCCAGGATTCTCAGCATTCTGCATAGAAGTCTGTGGGCTTGCATCACTTTAATTCTCCCCCTGCTGGCTGGATGAGAATTGTGCAGCATAGCATCAGTATTTCAGTAGAGAAAAAGGGAATGTCTCATCCATATTGCTGTAGCTCAGCACCTGGCTATACATATGCCATGAAAAAGTGTGTTTTTACATGATTGTGCTGAGGTTTGTACTTGTATATTAGACTCTCACTTGTGACACAGTAAAGCATATTCTGTGAATACAAGGTAGCTATGTACATCTACTATGTTACAGTGAACACAGTAAGTAGATGCCCCTCCCACAGTTAGCACAACTTTACCAAGCCTACATTTGCCAGATTATTCTCAAAGGGCCCAAGGCTGAATATTCCTCTCTTCCCCAGTAAAATATATCTATGGCCTGCAAGTGTATTCATGGTTTTGATGATGTTTTCTGTTTCTCAGGACTCTGCAGGGGGAACCTCATCGTGTTCTGTTTGAATTTAATCCAGAGACCTTAGAAGAGATGGGAGTCATGCCAGGGAATATCGTCTTTGTGCTCAAAAAAGGGAATGACAACTGGGCTACTGTTTTGTTTAATGGAAAGGTAATCAAACCTTAGGGAGTTTTCATCATATTGTCTCAGTCCAAATAATGCAGATTACTGAAGCCCAGTTCTAGATAATATTTAAAGACATTGGATAATGTCGAAGACTTTATACTTTCATTCCAATTTGAAATCACTTAAACTGAACATGTGCTTTGCCCATGAAGGCCAAGCAACAAGTTAAACAACTAATGCAAAACAACAGGTTCAATTGAAAGCTGGTCCCACCAGTTGCACAACTTTTTTTTCTATTTCCATTTAGTATGGCACAAGGTATGAAGAGTGAACCATGTATTTTAGTGACAAGCTCCAGCTTGGAACTTACACAGCACTGTGTGTTATGGAAATGATTAAGAGCTCCAATCGAGCCCAAGGTTATCTGCTGCTGTCTCTAATTGGAAAGTGTGGATATGCATGCATATAAAAGTAAACACTCTGAGACACGCTCAGCTCCGTTACTTCTTACACTTCTAATTTATTCAAGGCGGTGCTAATGTTTTATACACAAAAATACGTCATTGCTATGTTAGTCTAATAGGTACATCTCATTGGTTAAGATAGAAAAGAAAATGGAGAATCTTCATAACGAGGTTTGGCTGTCCTTGGTTTTATCTTCAGTTCCGCGTTCTTCTGATGTGTGGGATGTAGACGGTACCCGCCATCTTGAGAAAATATAGGAACAGAGCAAACCTGTATACTTATATAATGAGTAAGGAGAAAAATATGTATGTACATAAGAAAATAGACATTTTCAGATTACTATTATTATTATCTACATCAGATTCCTTCACAATCCCCCCTAAAATGACTATTTTCTCTTTTCTGTCCCTAATACTAAAGGTCCTACTTTTAGCCTGGCCCTTCTCCTCAGCAACTCTTTTAGCCTGTATATAGAATTGGGCAGCAACTGTTCACTTCCCTCCTCGATACAGCTGGAGAGGTGCAGTCAGGAGCTATCTATCCCTAAAACCCTATAGGACTGTGAGATTATGGACAGGGCGTGACTGTAGAGGAGTGAAGGGTTTGTCATCTTCCATCATAAGGTGGTCCTCTTCTTCTTGGTGGAGAAATGTAGGTGTGTTATTGTCTACAGCCTTGCTCATTAACTTTTTTACAAAAGGTAGAATACAGCATATAATCAGGGCTAAAAGAACCAGGATTATTAATACCGTTACCCCTATCTGGGCGAGCACCTTCTGCCACCCACTCATCCAGCTGAAGTATTGATCCCATGGGTCTGTGATACCTGAGTTCTTCTTCAACTCCAATGACAGATCTTCTAATTTCTTTATAGCTAAAGTAACCTTACCATTTGGGCCAGTATTATCAGGAAGCAGCAAGTTCCCGTTGTTTCTATCATTTTACAGACACCCCCTTTCCCAGCTAGCACCATGTCTAAGGCCATCCGGTCCTGGAATGTCATGTAGGAAGTGGGGGCTAACTGGTCAGCAATTCCCTGGAGGGCATCTTTAGTGTAATTTACAAATCTCTGTTGGTTATAATATGTGTAGTGTCAGGTCACCTAGAGGCTGGGTGACAGATGCACACCGTTGGGATCAGGAGTGCACCGCAAGGTAGTGGACCCTATGGTTGACTGCTGCGGATTGAACCCTGGGAGGTTCAGGAAGCAGGTCTACTGGATCACTGACACAGATCCCACTGGGAGCTAGAGCATAGATTCCCCAGGGCGCGGAGTCAAAGAGCCAGCAGGTGTTCACCAGAGCCTTTAATGGTAAGGATGGACTGCGCTGCAGTCTGGCTCCAGGTCGCGGCCCCCAGGGTCTCACAGCTCACGCTCACGGTAGACTACAGTAGAAGAGGAAGGAGGCAGCAGGCTGGAACAACAAGTAAAGTAAGGGACAAGCCAAGGTTCAGGGTCACAGGCAAACAGGGATGGTCGGGAACACGCCAAAGTCGGTAACAGGAATCAGATGTATGAAACACAGCAAGTACACACAGAAGCTAACACACAATGGTTGATCAGCACTGCTGGCTTGCGGTGCACAGGTTAATATAGGGTTCCCTGATAGGGCCTGGGGTGGAGCCATGCTTAGAGGAGAGGTTACAAAAGCAGTCAGGTGAGGGTCAGCTGGTCTCTAGAGATGAACACATGGAGACAGGTATGTTGATCGACAAACTCTATTGCATAACCATGACATGTAGTTAATCCAATCTACATTCTTGCTGACAGTTGTTATGGGGATAAAAGACTCAAAACCAGCTTTTACCTGGCCCCTGGCTTTAAATTCATCAGGTACCCCCCTTTGGACCCCTATGGCATCTATGTATACATGAGGGTCAAAGCTTCCGGAGAGAGCTGCTCGCTTCCTCCTCTGACTGTGTGCTGGGTCAGTGTATGTATCAGGGGTATCTTCAGTTAGGATATGGGGCTTTCTATTTTCATCTTTTTTGTCTAATGCACTCTGTGGTCGCCTAGTCTGGCCCTGTGTTCCAACCCACTGGCCCTCACAGAAACCACAACTCTGTCCCCAGTAACTGTCTGTGTGGCATACATATATGTCCTTACCGTCAGGGATATCACTGTACCAATGGCATCACCATGAAGGGTCAAACGGACAAGGTACTATGTCACAGTAATCTAAGGTAAAGGTGGTCACATGTGTACCTGAAGAGTTACACCAAAACGTAATTATGTTATCATTTTTGTGATGGCCACCTCCTGGGCCCCTCCCCCCTAGATCAAACAGAAAAAGGATATGCAGCACCCGAAAACACGCTCTCCTGCAGTGATAAGCATGCATTCAGGTGTTCTTCCTGGCCAACTTGACTGAGGTGGCTGTGGTCAGCAAAACTTGGAATGGACCATCATAACTTGGCTCAAGTATCTCCAGACAGTAGTTGGTGTGTTCCTGTATCTAATTCAGGATCTGGAATGGAAGAAAACACCTGGACATGCATTCAGGTTAATTCTCGTGATAATGTGGTTACATAATTAGTCAACACATCAGACTGCAACTGTAACTGTTGTGGAAAGTAACAACCAAGTCTGGGAGCTGAACCAAACAAAATTTCATAAGGGGATAGGGCATGTTTCCCCTGGGGGTGTGTCTGACACTGAACAGGGCAATGGGCTAACTGTCTGGCCAACTCATGTTAGTCTCTTGGGCCATCTTTAACATCCTGTTTTTAGTGTCCCATTCATCCTTTCTACCTTCCCGCTACTTTGAGGGTGGTATGGGATGTGTAGTGCCAACTGAACCCCCAGTGCTGCCCAAATCTCTTTAGTAAGGGTTGCTGTTAAGGCTGGGCCCTGATCTCTCAATATCACCTCTGGGACCCCAAATCTACATACTATCTCAATCAGTAGTTTCTTAGCTGTGGTCCTGGCAGTCGTGACCACTTCCACTAGGGCGTTTTCGAATCTGCCACTTCTTGGCACTTGAGAATGATCAATTTGCATCCTCTGGAATGGGGTATAGGGCTTTTGCCAGGTGCTTCTTCTGTGTTTTTTTTCCTGTGCATCCTGGGTTACATTTGGTGCAGATAATGCATTATCTGCAGAAGTTGTCGGTCAGTGGAGTAACTCTTGGTGCAACACTTGTTGATAAGAGAGTTCATAAAAGTCTTTGTCAAGTGGGCAGCTCCATGTGCCCATTGCACCACGGCTGGGTACATACTCCTGGGTAGACAAGGCTTCTTGTTGCACTCGAATAGTCCATTCCTGAGAGTTGCTTCTCTCCGTTTCCAGCTTTCCTTCTTATCCGGACTTGTTGTTTCCTGTAGTTCTTTTAGATAAACTCTGTCCACTGGGAAAGTCTGTAAGGTAAGCACAGGGTGGTCTTCTTCTACCACCCTGCTGTCCACTTCCCGTGGACCACCAGCTGTCTGTTTGGCAGCTGAATTGGCTAGATGATTGCCTCGAGCTTCCTTTGAGTTCATTTTGTTGTTTGCTTTACTCAGAATAGTCACTTGGGTTGGGAGAAGCAAGGCATCAATCAAGTTTTCACAGGTGTTCCTGCAGCCGTCAGGAATCCTCTGTCCTAGATAACACCATAATCATGGGCAATGCTGAAAGCATATCTTGAGTCCATATGAATGTTGGCTCTTTTTCCCTCTGCCCATTTACGTGCTGTAGTAAGTGCTTACAGCTTTGCCTCCTGTGCAGACATCACCGGTGGTAAGGCTTCAGCTTGTAGAACAGTGTTTTCAGTGGTGACCGCGTGTCCTGTGTGGTCATGGGGTGACAAGTCAAGACTCTACTCCTCCTCCTCCTTTCCCCCCTCGAGAAGTGGAAGAAGGGTGGTAGGGTTCAGTGTTTGACAACTTAATAGAGTAATGCTGTCCAGTAGGAGGGAACACAGGAGTCTCAAGTGTCTGGTAGTGGACTAGTGTTTCGGCTGGATCTTGGTTGAATATGGCAACAACGTCATGGGGAGTAAGCAGAACGAGGCAGTGTCCGAGGACCAAGTTCAAAGTTTTGTCAAGCAAGGCTTGTATAGCAAAGCCAGCTCGCAGACACAATAGGCCTCCTCTTGCTACCGCATCCAGCCGACAGGAATAATATCCTACGGGGCGTAGGCTGATGCTGTGTGATTGGGTGAGTATACCTGCAGCATGTCCCAGACGGTCGGATACAAAGAGCTTGAGCGTTTTGTCGTAGTCTGGGAGCCCTAGCGCCTGAGATGGCACACTTGAGGGCCTCAAACTTAGATATTTCTTCAGGAGACATCTGGAAGGGTCTGATTGCAGAGCATCAGTAGGAAGGCTTCTGGAATCCATGCTCTGCACTAGGAAATTAGTCCAAGGAAAATGACAGGTGTTGAGCACCACTGCAATTTGGGCTTTGAGGCTCTGCAGCCCTGGTTGGCAAGATAGCACAACAGGCTTTCTGAGGTGACTTTAACAGGGGGTAAGTCAGCTGCACAAAGGAGAAGGTCATCAACATGTTGGAAGAGAATCACTTCCGGGTGTTTCTCTTGTCATGTGTCAAGGATGATAGCCATAGCTTTTGCAAACTGGCTTGGAAAGTTCTGTGCCCCTTGTGGCACAACTGTTTAGGTATGTTGCCGTTTCTTTCCGTGGATGAATGCAAAAAGGTACCAGCAGGAGGGGTGAGGGTGGACACTGAAGAAAGCGTTTGTAAGGTCCACCTCTGTGAGGTACTTTGCAGTCAAAGGCATCCACAGCAGGTACCTGGTTCTCTTTTTAGGATTCTCTGATTGGGGTTATTGTGGTTTCCAGGGCAATGATGCGCCCTCTTTTAGCTTGACTGAAACTGGTGGCACCTTTAAGTGACCGTTGTCTTCCGGTCCTGTGGACCATAGGCACGCAGGGATTCTGTCAAGTACTTCCTGCAGTATTGAACTTGAAGTTTTTGCTTCATTAAGTGTCGTCAGGAGAGGCAAAAAAAAAAACACAAAGCAGATGAGTCTTCCAAACATAGGGGAGTATGTAACTTCATCCCCCCTTCAGGCGTGTCCTGATTGAGGCCTGTAGTCTGGACAACACATCAGCTCCTAGTAGATGCAAGGGACATGTAGAGGACACCACAAATCTGGCAAGCAAATCAGGAAGTGGACTGGAGCGGGGCACCCCATCCATTCCCACGCAGGAAACGTGGGAGAAACTCAGATCATCAAAGGCCTGTACGAGTTTAGCATGATACTTCTTCACAGACTCCCCTTTATCTTGGGTAATATCTTGGATTGTGGTGGTCTGATCCGTCAACTTCTCCTTTGCCCAGTCGTGGAGTTGTGCACAGAACTCCACGCCTGAGGTGTAGGAAGTGGCACTTGTCAGGCAGGCATCATTGAAGGCTGTCTGCATAACTGGCCAAAAGACATATCCTGCTTTGATTTGGCATAGGCTGATCAAGTCTCTCCAGGCAGCTGAGTAAGTTTCTTGTATCTGCACTATCCTGTGGTAGAAGGGAATTGGCTACTTCTCTGGGTCAGGCAGACTTGTCACTAAGGCCGCTGCTTGTGATGGAGTAAAAGCGACATACATCACTGGTGTCCCTTCTGGTAACCGAGACTGTTGTTGGGGCGGGGGCTGGCAAGGGGCACTGTTGTTTACGGTTGCCAGCATGTGTTTGAGATCCTCTCGGAACTGTGAGTCCGGAGCCGGATTGGGGGTTAAATCAGTGGGTGGCCTTGCTGCCTGCTGTTGGGCTTCCCTCTCAGACGCTTCTTCATCATTAACATATCCGGCCTGGGAATGTGATGCTTGCGTTTTGGGGAAGACAGGTGTGTGGTATGAACCATCCTGGTTTAAAACAGGGAGGGCTGGGTACAGGCTGTTTAAGCTCACTGGGTGTACCAAGATGGCCGCCAGCAGGAAGTGCACTGGGCTGGGTAGAAAGTGAAGGCATGGGTGCACTAAGATGGCCGCCGGGCTGAGTTGTCACAGTGGGTTGTGCTTGGGTGGTGAGAAAGGAGTGGTTGTTAGACGGAGGGCAGTGCTGTCCCTCCCCTCCTTTGGTTTCAAGTTCCAACATAGCGTGGTAATTTCACATACTGTATCATCAACTCTGTGATACACATACATAATACAATCGCCATCTTCCTTTATCCAATTTTCTTTATCACACAGGATTTTTCTCCCTGTTTCTTTAGCAACATAACTTTCGCCACTTCGTTCAACTTTGTTAACTATTTCAACATCTTCTTCTCTCCTTTACAATATCACATTCTTTTCTCTCTCTGTTTCTCGGCTAACGGCTTGAGAGGAGAATACGTACAACCAAGGGGTTAATATTCTTTCTCACTGCTCCTTGTCAAATTCCTTGGGTGGGGGCACATAAGACTGCGCTTCTAGTTGCTACTGTCTGCTATAACCCTGTAATGTACGGTTAATCTCAGAACAAGAACAAACACGATAGGGGTAGTGAGGAGCAACGGCCCGCGACCCAACAGATCCCCCGGGCAGCCCCCCCTCCGACCTTAACCATTCCCCAACCCCTCTCGTGTATAGCAAACAGTAAACCACAAATACACTCAGGACAGGACATTACACCTGCCACTCTCTGAACCGTAAAGCCTCAGCAGGCTAAGATAACCACAAGGGCAGACCACCCTGCAAAAATAAACCCGTTTATAGACGTCTATTACAGCTCTACACCAAGAGGCCGACAACTCGTCTTGGGGTGAGACATCTGTAACACTTTCAGACTGCAAAGCCAGCAGCTGAGATAACCCTCAAAGGTTCGACAAACCCAGAGTAACCCATCTATAAACGTTTGCTACAAGGGAAAAAATCTCATTCCAGAGGCCGACAGCTCATCTGGAGATGAGATCACACATTCACACATGTAGCACTTTTAGACTGCTAAGTTTCATAGCCCAAAGAATGGCAGACAGTGAACAAAAAATACAGTCAGCAGAAACCCATTGGCAGGTTCGTTAAAACAACCTCAGGCGATGAGTTACCTGCCTCTAAGACAGTCTCAGCATACTGACAGAATCCAGCGGTCAACCGAAAGATAAGAAAGTCGTACAGTGGTAAGAATATAAAGAAGACTTACCGGTACTGTTAGGGCTGCGCAAACCCCCTCTTATCAATCAATTAACGCCCGAATGCTTATCACGGTATGGCTTCGACTGTAGCCTGAGGTCCCGGGTTTCGGCACCAGCTGTTATGGAAATGATTAAGAGCTCCAATCGAGCCCAAGGTTATCTGCTGCTGTCTCTAATTGGAAAGTGTGGATATGCATGCATATAAAAGTAAACACTCTGAGACACGCTCAGCTCCGTTACTTCTTACACTTCTAATTTATTCAATGCGGTGCTAATGTTTTATACACAAAAATACGTCATTGCTATGTTAGTCTAATAGGTACATCTCATTGGTTAAGATAGAAAAGAAAATGGAGAATCTTCATAACGAGGTTTGGCTGTCCTTGGTTTTATCTTCAGTTCCGCGTTCTTCTGATGTGTGGGATGTACGGGGTACCCGCCATCTTGAGAAAATATAGGAACAGAGCAAACCTGTATACTTATATAATGAGTAAGGAGAAAAATATGTATGCACATAAGAAAATAGACATTTTCAGATTACTATTATTATTATCTACATCACATTCCTTCACATGTGTATGCTTCCTCCATAACCAGCTATTTTTCTTTGCTTCAAGTGGCTGAATGGATCAGTGGGGAAGTAAGGGAAAAGCGATCATGTGCTGCTGGTGGAGCCACTATTAAAGTGAACTTGTTGCTTTGCCCTGCATAGGAAAAGCACATGTTGTGCTAGTGGAGACATGATAAACTCATGTATGTATGTATGTATTGTATATACACATACCAGTAAATTTGGTTATCTATCAGGGCCATTTTACCAGTTATTTATCTTAAAAGGCATTTGTGAAATTGGACCTAATGCTCACATCTGTTTCTCGAAAAAGTAACAGAAGCATTTGTATAATGAACCTATGAAAAGTACAAATTTCAGTATTGTTGATTTGGCTTTTACATGCTAACCATCTGACATCAGATATTGATGAAATGTTTCACTCATTTTCACTTGCAGAGTAAATCATTAACAGACTGGGTCTAAGGTTATGAACACACCCAAACGATTTAATGACCATGGTCCTTGGCAGACTATAAATACCTATTGCCAACCCTCTTGTTTGTAATTAGGAAAAGCTTTGCAAAAAAACGAACTCACAGACACCAACAATGTTGGCTATATCTAATGATATTTTGTGTACAAATATTTACAGTAAAAACACATATTAATATCAAGATTGGTCGAATCTGGTCTAAATCAGTTGAGCATATTTCCAGCATTTCCCCCTTGTATCTCACCTATTTTGTGAACAAAAGCATTTATTGAATGAATTTTGTATAAAATAATTCATTTTTTTAACTAAAAAAAACATTGAGTGTTAATTGCAATGATGGTCCAAATTACATAAAGTCACACCAACAATGCTGTATGTATCGAATTATATATTGCTTACAAATATTTACAGTAAAACCACTTATTCATTAATATCAAGATTTGTCAAGCCTTGGTCTAGAACAGTTGAGGATATTTTTAGCATTCTTCCTTATTTATTGTATCTCACATATTTTGTATACAAAAGCATTTATTGAATAAATGTATATAAAATAGCCTAGAAATGTTACTTACATGTTGAAAAAAAAATATGAAAAGAAAAAATAGATATTTTCTTTCATATCTTTTTATCAACATTAAAGTTTCCAATACATTTAGAAGCACAAACTCAACTGTTGAAGGCCACTACATTGTAATACAATATATTGTGTTGGCACAAACGTTGGGCATTTTATTTACATTCTTCTTCAAGTCAACATCTCAGTTTAATTCAATAAATCCTTAAAAGGTTAGTCCAGCCAAACAAAGTAGGGATCCAATTGGTGAGATATAAACACTTGAGTTCCTGGATCTGCACACCTGTTTGTGGTCATTATAACAGTTTCCCAGCAGATTGCAGGTTCAGATCTTCTTTACAAGCCAGGCCACCATTGACCTTTCATAACATTGGTGATTCAGTGATGCCTTACAATGTTGTAGAATATCCCCACACTCAGACCTCAGATGTTGCAACAACATGTTGTTACCAGAAGGGAAGTGGTGTGCTGGTTCTTTTCATAGAGAGGAAATGGATTGTACTTTTATTTTATTTTAGTCTCAGAAATGTACTGCAGTATCTAAAGTTTGAATGGGGGAGTGATTCCACAGATTTAACAATTTTAGTAAAAGTCTGCTGAAATGTCAATGTCTTAGCACACTGAAACACTAGTAAAAACCCTACCCAGGCTGTCTCAGCAGCCAGACCCTAAGGCCCCTTTCACACAAGCAGTCCGATAGGGTCCGCCTGTTTTTCAGATGTTTTTCTGATCGGACTCTCCATTCTCATCTATGGGCAGTCGGATGTAAACAGACTTGTGTCTGTTTACACCCAGCTACCTCCAATCCAGCAAAAAAAAAATTAAAAAATGGAAGGTGACCCGTTCCCCTCCATCTTTCCGGATCAGATCGGAGGGTAGTCCCATTAGAGCAAAGTGGGCTGTGTCTGTGTCCACTTCACATTAGCAGTGTGGACATGGACCTGTCATCTGGACGCTCCGCCTAGATCAGCAAAACCAGATCTGGCCTGTGTGAAAGGGGCCTTAGGCTCTGGCCCCCCTTCACCTCTTCTTCTGAACAGATATATATGGAAGCTGCCAATGCTGCTGCCACTCTTTTACCAAAAACAGTTACCCAGCTGTCCATCCTCCACCTATGCTTTCTGGGTCTGACCTAAAACAACTACGCCTATACGGATTTATGACTTCACTGTATATACTGTGAATATACAGTATATACATGCACACGTTTCAGAACTTTGGCTCAAAAAGTATTGATGCCATTGTATAACCTTGACAGCCAGGCAAGTAGAATTTTTAGAAAGTCAATCACATACTACCTATACCACTCAGTACAGATTTCCTCCATGGGCTCTTGTATTCCTTTTACATTAGAAATTAATAGATGTTACTCATGCATCAGGAAAGGGCAGAGAGTTTTTCAATACAGAGGAAAATTATACATTACTTCTGATCATTAAAATACTTTATTCTTGTCTCTTTTCTGTTTTTTTTTTCATGTGTGTTTAGAAAGGGATAGTCCCATGCAATTACCTAGAACCAGTTGAGTTGAAATTCCAGTCCCAAATTCAGGTAAGCATATGTTATTTAGTACAAACGAAAACTTTAAGGATCCTAGAACTTATGATTTCAATTTTACACATTTCATAGTAATTGTGTCAGACCGAACCAGGACAGGGGCTTTTGCCTACTCACTATGCCCCTGCTTTTAAGGCAGCATTACTCTTGAAGTTGTGTGCCTGGGGGACCTGGTCTTGGTTCTGATTAAAGTCCATGTCTCCCTAAAACACAGAGACTCAGATACATATTTAGGACCTCTATGCCCAAAACCAGCAATGACTGCTTTAGCTTGTGACTGCTCTAGCTTGCTTCTCAGAGCAGATGTTAATATCATCAGATCAAAGCAACCCAATTCTGAGGTCCCCTGATATAATCTGTTTAAGGTGTTATGTGTCTTTCTCCCATTGTGTGCCTCCTAGGTGTGCATTCTCATCGTTAATTGGGTCATCTATTGTTTCTGTCTGATCATCTCTGGGAGATATTGAAATTGTGACTTTCATAGGATGAAGCTCTATTTTGCCTAGCAATAAAACTAAGAAATGACCCAGCTGCCCAAGCCAGTACCCAGGATTCAAAATAACTATTGAAGTCTGCGCTAATAGAAGGGGAATGTGAGCTAATGGGGGTCTCTAATGGGTGCCAACTGCTGATCTAATGGTTGGTGATCATAAGATCAGCAGTCAGCAGACCCCCCCCCCCCATTAGATCAGAGTCTCCTTATATCAGAACCCTCTCTTACTGCATCCTCTTCAAGTACATGCAATAAAAGCGGGGGCAGTTACAAATAAAAGTTTAAATGAGGCCTACGGCTACAGGGATTTTTTTTCTCAGAGATTAGGTGCAGCAACCCCATCACACCCCCATTGCACCACTCGCTATTGACATCATAAACATCCCCACCCCATGTGCTACATACAGAAAGCAGAAATCAGGAGTGAGCTACATACAGAGTGCAGGGTTCAGCAGTGTATTATGCACAAAGTGCAGAATTCAGGGGTGTGCTATATAGAGTACAGAGTTGAGGATTGCATTACACACAGAGTGCAGAGTTTCAGCAGTGCGCTGCGAACAGAGTGCAGTGTTGAGGGTTGTGCTACATACAGAGAGTAGGGTTCAGGAGTGCGTTAGATTCAGAGTGCAGGGATGAGGATTGTGCTACATACAGAGTGCAGGGTCCAGGAGTGCATTATATTCAGAGCGCAGCATTCAGGAGTGTGTTACATTCAGAGTGCAGGGTTGAGGAGTGCATTACATTCAGAGTGCAGGGTTGAGGAGTGCATTACATTCAGAGTGCAGGGTTGAGGAGTGCGTTACATTCAGAGTGCAGGGTTGAGGAGTGCGTTACATTCAGAGTGCAGGGTTGAGGAGTACGTTACATTCAGAGTGCAGGGTTGAGAAGTACATTACATTCAGAGTGCAGGGTTCAGGATTGCATTACATTCAGGGTGAAGGATTGAGGAGTGCGTTACATTCAGCGTGCAGAGTTCAGGATTGCTTATGTATAGAGTACAGGGTTCAGAATTGCTTATGTACAGAGTGCAGGTGTACATAAATCACAGGCCAGTTTATAACTTCCCCAACAGCCCCACCCCCCATACCCAGCTCTCTCCCCAAATTTCTGCCCCCCTCCCAAGTGCAGAGCACCCCTCTGTTTTTCTTCCAGACCTTTCCCCTCCTCCCTGTCCAGTGCTCAGCGCTCGTGTACCTTACAGCAAGTGAGGCTGCCGGCGCTGGCTTCGGGAGATGCTGCGGGCGCAAGGCTGGAATGTGCATGCCCCACCCTGCCCCCTGCTTCTCCTCCTCCTCTGTTGTAGATGCAGGGAAAAACAGGGAGGGTTGTGTGTACTGCCGTCAGAGAAGCCACAGCCCCTGCAAGAAGTGCACTGGTCTGGGAGCCAGAGTTAGGGAGCAGAGCTGGAGCGCCTTTTTTCCTCCCCCATTGGTTGTTAGGACACTGGCGGTCCTAGCAAAAAATTACTTTACTCTATCATTGTGATGGCAGGGAGGGAGGAGAGGCCCTGGTGGGGGAGAAGGCAAAGAGGGCAGACAGGCTGCACAGCCGACAGAAGCCCTCACTGGATTGGCACTGGCCCCATCCCCATGAAAGATTTCAGTGATGGTTGGGACTGGAGGTATGCTGTGTGTCCGGGTTTCAGGTGGAGTCAAACCCGGGCATAAGTGTCAAAACCCAGACTGACCGGGTTAAACCCATACAGGTGGCAACCCTATAGCGAGGTGACTTGCAAGGAATGGATATATGCAAAATCCGAAATAGGGTAAATGCAGCACTTAAAAGTAAAATAAAGTGATGAATAGTGCAAATAACTCAGCTATATAAAACAAAAACAATATGTGCAACCAAAAATACATCATAAAAATAAATCATGAAACACATAAAATAGTGCCAAACAAAAGTATCACAAAAGTACTTTGTAATACTTCAGTTCCCAGGATTGGTATGTGGGGAATGCATGGGCTCTTCTCTAGCAACATCTCTACATGGAGCAGATGAAAGGTGGTGATGAGAAGGTTTTACCATTGTTAACTTGTTTTCCAGGCAGCAGAATCAAAACAAGATGATGGATCAGCCAAAGGTGGTACAAATGAGGCTGAAATTCCAGCACCACCAACTACTTCTGCCCCTAATATTCCTTGGAATCACCAAGGTAAAGCTCAACGGATGTTGGTTAGCTACTCCAACTTTCTCAGCGATTTCAGGTCTCATTATTTATTAAACTTCACCTTTTTAAAAACAAAAATAAATGCATTTTGTTGCAGATAAAAAAATGTGCATTTATTTTTTTTCTAAGGAGCCTGCAGAGCATTGCACCCATGAACAGCAGATCACGGGTGCAATGTCCAGCTCCTGCAAACTCCCAGCATAGCTGTCTGCTCGTACCTCATACAGGCAAGGCTGAAGGTACATGTAGGCATCAATTCACAGGATATAAATAAAAATCGTGCAATCCTAACATATGAACCAAAAATCAGTAAAAAAAAAAAAAAAAAAAAATGTATATAGTGAAATAGCTTAGCAAAAAAAAGCTACTAAAATCGATCAAACGAGAGTAAAATAAATTATATAGTAAGCGTAGTATATATTTCCAGTGCAGGATGTGCATATTCACGATATTCAGCAGTGTGTTCTTTAAACCACAAGAAAAAGGAAAAGAGCCAATTGGCCTCTTACAGACAAGATGACCCCAAGTTATAGGGGTCAAACACACTTGATTATCAAGGTACCACCTGTGGTAATTCCACTCTGTCGGCTCCCCCCTCCACCAAAAATCAAATGATGATATCCAGGCACTCACTCAATGATTCTGCTCACCGGCTCTCCAACGTATGTAAGGTTCAAAGAAGAGGAAACTTCATGGTGCAGTAAAACATGGCTGTTTTATTTCCAATTATAGCACATTCATGAGCAAACAAACTAAGAAATCCATATAGACCCAGCCACGGGATTAACACAGCAAACTGGTGCATGGTGACATCACTGACAGTCTCTCCACCTGACGTGTTTCCCTGTAAGAAGCATCGACTGGGAACAGAGATAGTCCCGAGACGTCACTCACCACGTTCTTTATACTAAAAAGGCAGGGGAGACACCAGAAGGCTAGATTTATGTAAATTCTCTCGGTGCCATACAAAACGCCAAACTTTAAAAAAAAATTCAGACTTTAACCACTTCCGGACTGCCCACCCTTGTTATACGTCAGCTGTTTGAAGAGGAACATTGTTGTTATGGCAGGTATCCTCTTCTTCAGTGAGCGGTCTGGATTCAGATAAAAGTGGTCTCTGCGGCGGATTCGCTGCAAGATCACTTATCGGCGGTGGGAGAGGGGGCCCCCCCCTCCCGCCGCGCTACGGTGCCCTCCGCCGATTACCGGAGCCATCGGCAACGGCGGAGGCGATCGGATCTTCACCCTTGCTGGGCATGGAGACGAGTGAGGGGAAGATGGCCCCCACCCATCTCCATAACAATGCAGGGCGGAAGCAACGTCAAAATGTCACTTTCGCCCATAGCTCTTAAAGGGCCTTTTTTAAAAAAAAATTATTATTATTATTATTATATATGTTTTTTATTGCATTTAGTGTAAATATGAGATCTGAGGTCTTTTTGACCCCAGATCTCATATTTAAGAGGTCCCGTCATGCTTTTTTTCTATTACAAGGGATGTTTACATTCCTTGTAAAAGGAATAAAAGTGACACAATTTTTTTTTTTTTTTTTTAAAAGTGTCAAAATAAAAAAGGTAAAATAAATAAGAAAGCAGAAGCGAACGCATACGTGATTAGCGCCCGCATATGAAAATGGTGTTCAAACCACACGTGAGGTATTGTCACGAATGGTAGAGCGAGAGCAATAATTCTAGCCCTAGACCTCCTCTATAACTCAAAACATGCAACCTGTAGAATTTTTTTTAAATGTCGCCTATTGCGATTTTTAAAGGTAAAAGTTTGTCGCCATTCCACGAGCGGGCACAATTTTGAAACGTGACATGTTGGGTATCAATTTACTCGGCATAACATTATCTTTCACAATATAAAAAAAAAAATGGGCTAACTTTACTGTTGTCTTATTTTTTAATTAAAAAAACATTTTTTTCCAAAAAAAAAGTGAAAAAGAGGCTCAGTCCTTAAGTGGTTAAATTCTGAAAAATGTATAAATACCCAATGAATTTACATCCAGCTACCCTGTCCGGCAGCCCCTATAAGACGGAGTAAATAGATGCAAATACCCTCTCCAAAAAAAAAAAAAACTTTTTAAAATAATCTTGGTCTACCATTTACTAGTGGAAAAGGAATATGACCCCACATAAAAAAATATTTATTAAAGATAAATAATATTTAGCTGTTATTAATGTAACAACCTCCGCAACATCTCTAAACTACGTCCCTTTCTAACCAATGAAACCACAAAGCTCCTGATTCATTCCCTGGTTATCTCTCGCCTTGACTACTGCAACTCACTCCTCATTGGCTTACCTTTAAACAGACTATCCCCCTTCAGTCCATCATGAATGCTGCTGCCAGACTCATCCACCTTACAAACCGCTCAGTGTCTGCTACCCCTCTCTGCCAATCCCTCCATTGGCTACCACTCGCCCAACGAATTAAATTCAAAATACTAACAATAAGTTACAAAGCCATCCACAACTCTGCCCCCAGCTACATAACTATAACCTAGTCTCAAAATACCAACCTAATTGCCATCTCCATTCCTCCCAAGACCTCCTGCTCTCTAGCTCCCTCATCACCTCCTCCCATATCCGCCTCCGGGACTTCTCCCGAGCCATGCCCATCCTCTGGAATTCCCTACCCCAATCTGTCAGACTGTCTCCAAATTTATCCACTTTTAGGCGATCCCTGAAAACTTTCCTCTTCAGAGAAGCCTATCCTGCCTCCATCTAACAACTGCACTATTTTCTCCATTAGCTCATCCCCCACAGCTATTACCCTTTTGTATAACTTGACCCTACCTCCTAGATTGTAAGCTCTAACGAGCAGGGCCCTCTGATTCCTCCTGTATTGAATTGTATTCTACTTGTACTGTCTGCCCTAATGTTGTAAAGCGCTGCGTAAACTGTCAGCGCTATATAAATCCTGTATAATAATAATATCCCATACAACAATAAGTCCTAAGGAACTATAAGACTGGAGATCAAATATCCACCTGGTTTCCTTCGGTGAGATATGTCTCCTAAGATTGCTTCCCCTACAACTTGGAGAATATTTTTCTTTGGCAATATCCTTTAATATAGAGGGATCCCTTTTGTGACATTCACGAAAATGTCTAGATACACTATGGCCAATAGAACCTTTCTGGATATTGGCCAAATATTCACCAATTCTGACATTTAATTCCCGTGTGGTTCTTCTAAAATATTGGAGACCACAAAACAATAGATAAATGACCCCCCCACCATTTTACAGGTGATAAAGTCCTTAATCTCATACGTCTTTGAAGATAATAATACTAGGTTTTTCTGGAAGTTTGGGACCAAGGATTCTGTAATTTTTCAATATCTGCCAATGTTTTTTAAAAATCCTATTGATCCACCAATATTGTGAGGAGAACGTAGTAGCGAAGGCCCTTTCAGATATCCCCACTGAAAGTCAAGGATGTCATATGACGTCTTTGGGCTGGAAATGGTTATATTTATATATGTTTTTATATGTATATATTGAATAAGGTAGATGAGTTTTTGATGAATATATAAAACATTTCTGCAATGTGATATATATATATATATATATATATATATATATATATATATATATAAAAATAAATAAATGTTGGTGTATATGTGATGAAAAACATTTTTCAGAATTTAAAGTGTGAATTTTTGAAAAAAGTTCAGCATTTTGTATGAGCCGACAGAGTGAAATTACCACAGGTGGTACCTTGATAATCAAGCACGTTTGATCTCTATTGTCCCAATTGTCTGGTAAGAGGCCAATTGGCTATTTTCCTTGTGGTTTAAAGAACGCACTGCTGAATATAGTGAATATTCACATCCTGTGCTGGAAATATATATGGACACTCACTATACATATATTTTTTTTTTGTTTATGTTTGATCGATTTTAATTGCTTTTTTCACTAAGCCATTTCACTATATACATTTTTTCACAGATTTTTGGTTCATATGTAGTTAGGATTGCGCAATGTATTTTTAGGTATATATATTTTTTCTTCAGAGGATTGTTATCTATAGGTAAATATTTATTATTGACTAATTTTCTCACGGGGTAAGCGCAAAATATTTTAATTATATATTAATTCACAGGATACTGTGAATGAGTGATGTGGCTGTGTGCGTGGAACCCCGCACAGCCGCACGGTTTTCAAATAGTGACAGCAGGTTTTGGGAGAAGATCCCAGGCCTGCCGTCACAGGATTGGGAGAGGCTGCAGATGCTGGAACATGTGACAAATCCACTGCAACAGAGCAGGTAAGTATAACATGTTTGTTATTTTTATAGAAAAAAAAGAGAGAGACTTTACAAATCACTTTAATTGATCAAGATGAAGTTAGAAAAGGATTGGCTACCATACACAGCTACATCAGATTTTGCACTCTCCAGTTTTAGAAAATCAACCTCATAGTTAGTCTGGTTTAAAAAAGACACACGTCCATTCAGTTCAACCAACATTACTTAAATATCGCATGCTTGGACCACTATTTAAGGCATTTATTTACTATAGAAAATGTACTTTAACGCTGCTCTATGCAGTATTTATCAAGAGTTTCTGCGGTAAATACTGCATAAAGGGATAGTGGATCAACATTTTCAATATCGCATGCGATATTTGCAAAAAATGTGTCGTAGGACCCAAATTTCGCATGCAATATCCTTTAGTGAATTGAGCCCAGTGGTAGCCATTTTTAGAACTAGTTCAGAGATCGCAATTCAGAAAATTCACAAAAGGTAGCAGCCAGTTGAAGATGTACCAAGCGGGTTGAACTACATTTTTCTGGCTAAGCAGAGCAAACAATGGTACATCAAAATTTCTATTCTTTAGAAGGTCTTCCTCATTTTATATTATGTGTGAAACATTTTGATTACACCTTTTTTCTTATTTTGAATAATATTCTGTAAATTTTAAGATCTTTGTATGATAGATAATCCTAATTTCCATATATAGTATATTTTGTACCCCTTGCACAAAAGAGAGTTTGTGTATGTTCCAGTTGCAAAGCTGAACTGTTGCACTAGTCTGGTGGTACATGCTCATTTGGCTCACCTCAAGAGTTGTACATGTATTACCAGGCTGGTACTCTTAGATTAGCTTGAATTGCATGTGCACAGAGCATGGAGAGCTAAGGATTGCCCAAGGCATCGGAAAAAGCGAATAAAGAATGGGGTGAGTGGCACCCCCTAATTGGGGGTTATGTGAAATATATACGCAACACCAGTGCTACCAAAACCACTGTAATAATTTACACATTATATAATAACCCCCTATAAACGTATAACTATATCCAAACAAATCAATCAGTATAGTGATCAATTATACCATAAATTATATAAGATAAAAAATGACACCAACATGTAAACTCAAGTAGTATGCAGTGCTAGGCATATGTGCAATACATGCCAGTCTATTGCAAAATGTACATCATACAAAAAAAAAAAAACAGTTTATTTTTTGCAGTGAAAACTCTGCAATACTCCAAAAAAGTGTTATAAAAAAATTCAAAAAATCAACAGTTCCAAACAGTCTGGGGACTCTGTGCTCAAATTGACTGGTGACTTCTGTGCTCCCCCTATGGCTCCCCACTCACCAGCTCCTTATAGCCCTACAGGGGTGGCAGGCAGTATGGAATATCATAGGTAGTCATCATAGATGGTATCCTGTAGTCCCTCTAGCAATGGCTCGCGCTTCCACTAAACCAGGACATCCGGATCGGTCAACGTACATCACAGCCTCTGCCACCATATCCAGAAAAGGGATCTTCAGGCATGAGTCCTCACATTCACCTTCATCCCTGAAGTTCCCTTTTCTGGATATGGTGGCAGAGGCTGTGATGTACGGTTGACCGATCCGGATGTCCTGGTTTAGTGGAAGCGCGAGCCATTGCTAGAGGGACTACTACAGGATACCATCTATGATGACTACCTGTGATATTCCATACTGCCTGCCACCCCTGTAGGGCTATAAGGAGCTGGTGAGTGGGGAGCCATAGGGGGAGCACAGAAGTCACCAGTCAATTGGAGCACAGAGTCCCCAGACTGTTTGGAACTGTTGATTTTTTTAAAATTTTTTTGACAACAATTTTTTGGAGTATTGCAGAGTTTTCACTTTTTTACTGCAAAAAATACACTTTTTTTTTTTGTATGATGTACATTTTGCAATAGACTGGCATGTATTGCACATATGCCTAGCACTGCATATTACTTGAGTTTACATGTTGGTGTAATTTTTTATCTTATATAATTTACGGTATAATTGATCACTATACTGATTGATTTGTTTGGATATAGTTATATGTTTATAGGGGGTTATTATATAATGTGTAAATTATCACAGTGGTTTTGGTAGCACTGGTGTTGCGTATATATTTCACATAACCCCCAATTAGGGGGTGCCACTCACCCGATTCTTTATTTTATTTATACACACTAGCCCCCTCGTGGGTTTATCAGGGGAGGCTGCATACCTGCATTTTTTTTGTAGTTCTAAGCGCGGAGCTTCTGTTTTTTGTTATTAGAGGAAAAAGCTAGTACTTTACCAGGAACTCAAGGCTTATAAAAAGTAATGATTCAATGGAATAATGCGAGTCATATTTTGTGTACTCAAGGTTTGTGGCTGATGACCATGTCTTTCTTTCCAGATAAACAAGCCACATCTAGCGCCAGAGAGAAGTCATCCTCAGCTGTATGTTCATTAAGAGGTTAATTTGGTTTTAAAACCACAAACTAAACTTTTGGTAACAAACTCAAAAGGAATATACTATATTGTTGTATATTTAGGGACAGAAACGGTTTCTCATCAAATCAAGTTACATTTTTCATTGTATGAGATCATGACAAAGTCTGGTTGATTGCTATGGGCCTTTTATTATAGACAGGCTGACTAGCTTCTTTGACAATCAATCATGTAGTCATGGTAATTTCTTGCCATTATTGTAGGATATGTATATTGTATGCGATAGAGGTGTGTGTAATATATATATAGAATATATACACATACATATATGTTCCTGAATGTACATGCATAGACAGGTGACAAGTCCATGTACACATTAAAAGGGAGATCTTCAGGACTAGTACAAAATAAATTTTCAGACTTTTCATCTGCTAATTCTATTTCAAAGGGGGTTATTTACAAATCTTCAAGGGTTGTAACATACAGGTTGTCTAATTAGACACGGGGGTCTTAAAGATTCGTGGAGTGAGTTAAATGTTTATGATAAATGTTTCAAAGGGTACATTCTTTACCTATTTAATGGTAAAAAGAATGCAGTTTTGCCATAAACAAATACCAGGAGCCAGGGGTCTTGCTAGGTGGGAAAAAGACCAGGGGCTTCAGCCTGGAGGTAAAGCGGGGGGGGGGGGGGGGGGGGTTGGGGGGCGGGCTCGGGGAGTGCGATAGCCTCACTTGCTTAACACTGACCTATTTGACACATACACTGACATACTTGACTTACCTATCTGACATACACAGATTGTTGCTGCTCAGCCTTACCTGTAGTGTGCGAGTACACTCATCCCGGGCCCTGGCATTCACCACCACTCAGACAGCCCTGCAGGCACCAGGCAGCCAGAGCCAGGATAGAAGAGCCGCCCGCCCATTTACACAGCGCGAGCGGCTCAGCAGGGATCTCCCAGTGCCCAGCGCGGCCGCAGTGTCATTCCCACCTCCTCCTGGACCTGGCAGCGCCTATGATGGGCGCTGTACTACAGCTTCTATGAATGGAGGAGCTGGGTGGAAAGGGCGAGCATAGTCAGGCTCTCTTAATGAGAGGTCCTGAGGGAAGAAAGGTTTTTGCTAAATGAGGACACCTCTCACTGCAGACAAGTAATTTCCACTGTGCTTATTTTTTATTAATTTATTTTTAAATTAAACTTGGGCTGAGTCTTTGCAGATTCTCAACTAACTTTACGCTTTTGTCTATAGGAAAAAGCTGCAACACCACCATCATATCTTGTAAAAGTGTATTACAAGTACACAGTAGCCATACAGGTATCTCACAAGCTTTCCTATGGAGATCTGTTGATTCTCGTCAGCAGTAAACTGAAGTTGACACCTTGTGCCATCATACTCAGGTAAGTTCTCATTACAGACTAGTAAAAAAATCCAACTGAAGATTATTATAAAAAAAAAAATTATATATTAGATAGAGTAATATATATAAAAATCAGTGGCGGTGCGTCCATAAAGGGCGCAGGAGCACCGCCCCCTCTCTCCGGGAACCGCTCTATCAGTGTTAATTTTAGCAGCAAATTTCGATTTAGTTTTAGTCTTAGTCTTTTGATTAAAATGCCATTTTAGTCATCTCAATTGTTTTAGTCGTATTTTAGTCAACAAAATTAACACTGCACTCTATCACCATAGATAGATTCATGCAATGCATGAATCTATGGTCGCCGCCGACACCCCCTATTCAGGTGTCCGGCCCCTTTTCGTGGGGGTGTTTTTTTGGAAGCACCTGATTAGTGCCATAGGCTCCCAAAAAGGTCAATAGCGGTTGCAACGCTGTGCGTTCGCTGTTCACCCAACTGTGTGTTAGCAAAGCGAAGGAATTCGCTTTGCTAACACTGAACCACCTCTCAGCCAAACAGGTGCTTGGGTCTGTTACCTGATTGGCCGAAACGTCAGGCACTGTGATTGGATGCCTGAGAGAGAGGAGGGAAGAAGACATTGAGGAGCGTGCAGGACACCGCCGCTGACCCGCTGCCAGACAGGTAAGTGCCGGGCGATGCACACTGGCAGCATTTGATGGGGCACAGTGGCAGCATTTGTTGGGCACACTGGCAGCAAAAGATTTTTTCTTTCAAGCTGCTATGGATTTTTATTATATATAATGTACATAAGGTGTTTTAATACTGTACGAGTGGAAGGGCCTCAGGGAGCGCTAAATGTCCATGGGTTAGAAGTGTAAATTACTTGCCTTGGGTGCTGACAACCCACGCTACGCAAATAATTTTACTGTTAGGGGTCCCCACAACTTGGGAAATTTTATCAAGGGGTCACGGCCCTAGAAAGGTTGAGAACCACTGCTCTATACAGTGCAGCAAGAATGAAAAAAAAAAGGGTTTGCATTGTGCTGCATATTATGGCTGGTCTTTCATTAAGGAAACATTTTACTATCAAGCACATCCTTTAATTAATGACTGACTTCTTCCACCAAAGCCACTAATTTGTGTAATTTGTGATGCAAAGGATTAGTAAACCAAGCTGTCATCTGTTTAGTTTCAGAGATGGAGAAACGGACGTACCGCTAACTACTGATAATGTGGAAAGAGCATGGGAGCTGAGCACAGACAATTGCCTAAAACTCAAGTGCATAGATGTACATGTAAGGATGACTATGTGTGTCCTATTGTGCAGTAGGGTAAATAGGTGCAGCACACTGCAGCGATCATTTGCACATGAAGAAGGATGCGAGAATGATCATTACTATATACTATTTGTGTAGCCTGCTCCAAAGCAGATTTTCTGCTTGAAGCTTGTAGCTCTAAAATGCTCAACAAGCCAAATCCCACTAATTTCAATGGCTCCTCCTCCACATCTTAGCATTCTTTCACCTGAAGCATAATGCCCGTGCCCAAAAAAAGCACATGAGCTTTTTGCAGATTACAAGCGTTTTTGGTCATGTTGACTTGAGCATTTTACGAGCGTTTTGTCGCTTGTTTTCTGCTCAGGCAGCAGCTCTCCATCCCTAATTTCCTCTCCCTTGTGCTTTCTATTGGCTAAACAAAAACGTCTGAAGTTGCAAAACGCTTCTAAAAAAGCAGCAAAAAAGCGCCCGAAAAATGCCAAAAAATTGCTACGCTCAGTATATTATTAGTATAGAAAAACAAACATTTCAGTACATATCCCATAGTTTGTAGACACTACAACTGTCACACGAAATCAATATACACTTATTGGGATTTTTTTAAGCAAAGACTTGTAGCAGAATGCATTTTGGTAAAAAATTATTAGGAGATTTAATTTTCTTCATATCCCATTAAAAAAAAAATGTTTTATAGCAGAAAGCAAAAAATATATATTTTTTTTCAAAATTGTTGGTCTTTTTTCATTTATATAATAAAAAAAAATATAAAAACACAGTAGGTTATCAAATACCACCTAAAGAAAGCTTAATTTGTGTGAAAAAAATTATATAAAATTCATTGAAAGACACAGTGCTCTATTATTCAGAACCATAGGTTTATAGTGCCCGCTACAGGAGTAGGACACTAGGCAGAAAAAAGACTTGGCTATGCCTATGGGCAGTTCTAGGTGGTATACACCCCCTCTCTGCTATAGTCCTTCAGTTTAGTAACCAGCAGTAGCAGAAGTATCAAAACTGCTTAGAGGGGTGGGTGCTGTGTCTGTCAATGAACTCAGAGAAATGGATTTCACGGTGAGTCAAAAATACCATTTTCTCTTTCGTTCATTGAGAGACACAGCGCTCCATTATTCAGAACCATAGGGACGTCCCAAAGCAGTGCCAAACATGAGGGGTGGGACAACAAAAAATCCCAAGGCTAACACAAGAGCCATCCAGGTAACAGGAGCTCAACACAGAACAACTGGAGCCCAACCTAAACGATACACCTCCAAGAGAGATTAGACCCCCTAAACAGCAGCCCGCAACACCTTGCGGCCAAAAGAAGCATCCTCAGATGGCAGCACATACACTTTGTAGAATTTTGTGAAAGAGTACACTGACGACCAGGTGGCCACCTTGCAAAGTAATGCAACTGATGTCTGATGATGGAAGGCCCAAGAAGCAGTAAGCGGCCAAGTAGAATGTGCTGTAACAGGGAAAGGGAGGAACCCAACCCCTGATAGAATAGGCCAGAGTCATCATCTGTTTGATCCATCTAAAAAGGTCTAGAAAGGTTGCAGAAGCAACAGAAAGACCCTTTTATGGCCCGTCTTTGATCACAAACAGCGAGTCTGATCAGACCCTGTGGCTATCAAATACACCCAAATCGCCAGAACACATCCAGGGCATGTAAGGTAAATCCCTTAGGATATTTTGACCTGGGACACAGAGAAGGCAACACAGTGTCCTTAGTCAAAAAGAAATCAGAGGAGGGAACCACGGACAAGGCGAAGAATTGCCTCATCTTTGTGGATCACTAGGTAGGATGTACGAGAAGATAATGCCTACAGTTCTGACACTCTGCGAGCAAAGGTGATAGCCACCAAAAAAGCCACCTTCTGGGACAGAGTAAGCAGAAAAACCTCCCGAATATATTTTCAGAGGGAGGCTTCTGTAGAACCGAACACACCAAGAGCAGATCCCACAGCGGTAGAAGAGACTGCACCGGTGGAGGCAGGTGTCAAAACCCCTTGATTAAGTGTACGCACCAGGGAGTGCGAGACCAGGGGACGCTGATGAAAACAGCCAAGGCCAACGCCTGGCCCTTGATGGTACTCCTGTGACCTTGTCAGAAACCTCAGTACCCTTCTGTTAAGCCTGGACACCAACAGATCTACCTCGGGAGAGTCCCATCGGAGCCATATCCGATGATGAACGTCCTGGTGAAGGGACCACCACTAGCCAGCTGAGGCAACCGCCTGCTATTTTTCCACTCCTAAAATGCAAATAGCGGAGGGGGCCGGAACAAGGCGTTCTGCCCACCAGAGGATGCTGGCTACTGTCAGGGCTGCCAACACACTCTTCGTTCTGCCCTGGTGATTGACATAGGCCACCGCCGTGGCATCGTCTGACTGGATCCGTACCAGGAGCCCCCCAAAGTCGACCCGTCCATGATCCATACATAGTCTGATCGCTCGAGGCAGTCTGATATTGACTGGCAGTCCAGATTCCTCCAGCGTCCAACGGCCCTGAGCAGAACCAAGTCCCAGTACATCTCCCCACCCAGACAGACTGACATTGGTGGTGACCACTGTCCAATACAAGGGGAGAAAGGATGTACCCTGCCGAAATACCGGTAGAGCGAAGCCACCAGGGACCCCTGGTTTCCTGGTTCAGCCGAATCCGATAGCCCAGAGACCTCAGGCACTTGTCGGGCACTTACGCCAGGATCTCCCTTGAAGGGAGCTCATATGGAGCTGTGCAAATGGAACCGCCTCGAAGGCAGATACCATCAGGCCCAACACCCACATGCAGGACCTCAGGGAGGCCCACCTGCGAGACAACAGTAGCTGAAGCGCAGCATGCAACTTCTGGAGTTTGTCCAGAGTAAGAAACACTCTGGCCAGAGATGAAGCTAGAGTCAGGCCCAGATAATCCAATTTTCTGGAAGGAGCCAGAGCAGACTTCAGGTAGTATAGAAGCCAACTGAAATCTGTGGTCTGTATAGCAAGCTACATCGCCCCCCGGGGTAGCCGAGGACTCTGCTCGCAGAAGAAGGTCATCCAGGCAGCCCAGGACCGCAATCCCCCGTTGACGTAACCACGCCAGAATCGGGGCCAACACCTTTGTGAATACACGAGGAGTGGAGGTGTGACCAAAGATCCGCGAGCTGATAATGCTCTTCTCCCACAGTAAAACGGAGGAAGTGTTGGGCACATATTGGAGTTCATAAATAAGCATCTGTGATGTCGACAGAAGCCAGAAAGTCCCCATGATGAAGGGAGGCCACCACCGTGCGGATAGACTGCATTCTGATCTTCTGTACCCACTGGAACCGGGACAAGCACACCCTGAAGCAACAGGGCTTGCACAGCCCCACTGTAAACAGTCCAGTGACAGACGCCTATTGGAAGGAAAAAACCCTTTTTTGGGGTTCAAGGCTGGAACCCCAAGACCGCCTTCATGCTGAAGGGGCCTTGTCCATGGGGTCTAGGGATCCCTGTCCTCGGCTTGCCAGACCAGGTCTGTTGCGTGCGGAGAAGAAGGACCGCATCCGCTACAAGGCCCTTTTCCCCCCCATTTCAGACTGTGGAAGAGATGTACACTTCCCTCCTGTGAGACTCGTAATGATGTCATCCTGGGTAGCTCCAAACAGACATTTGCCTTGAAATGGTAAACCAGTCACAACTTTTTTTTTTTTTTAGAAGCCCAGTCCGCAGACCAACACTTAAGCCACAATACATGTCTAAGCACCACTGCAGAAACAGAGAGCTTAGCAAGCAGGGGAACTGCGTCCAAGAGAAATCGCAGACAAACTGCAGCCCCCAGACCAACTGGCACGCCAATTCAGTGAAAGCAGAGGGATTCTGCTCCCCCTCCAGGTATGTCAGCCGGATCCTTAAAAGTCAGAGATTCCTCTACCAGAATCATGGTCGCCTTGCGCATACTAGAGACAGGGGGATCCACTACTGGTGGAACAGTCCATTCTTTAAGGAGGAACCCCACAAAGGGGTACCTCACAGCAAAGCGTCTTTTGAACCACAAAAGGGGCGCTTTGGACACTCCCAGTCTATACGGACAAATATACCAAAATAGGAGGGAAAAGGGACCAGCACCTCCGTCGCAGCCACAGCTGCATCCTCCATCCTTAAAGTTTCCCGCACAAATGTAATAAGGGTGACAACCAGCACCTTCTTGTGTGCCACTGCAGTTGTGGAGGAACATCCTGACTGACAGAACAGGGAGCGTAGCCACCAACCACGCAAGGTGGGCCACATCTACGACAGCAGAGCTAGATGGCACTGGCTGAAAGCCCATACAAGGGGCATCCACTAAGGCCCTGTACAGGGGGCACCACTGGACCCTTCATAGGGGGCATTGGCTGAGGCCCCTCACAGAACCCCCCAAAAGGGGATAGCCCTCAGAGTCCCCACATCGCCGTCCCTTTGGAAGAAGGGCAGATGCCCGCAATGGAAAGCGGTGGCCGCGGCTGCCTGCTTTAGGGCCTCCCCACAGGTCGGCAGGCCACAAAGCCATGGCTTAAATTAGTGGAGGGCCGCCACAGGGGGCGCAGATGCCTGGTAACCCACTCCCTAGGCCCAACCATGTAGCAGGTGCCAAGGTGTACCCCCCCCCACCACAGTGACAACACTGGAGAGGAGGGAAGTGGACAAAGTCTCCGAAGCACCTAGGCCAGAGGCCTGGGCCTCACCTGGGAAGGGGGGGGGTGTGGAGGAGAACCAGGGAGTACCCACACTCGACACCACTCCAGGGAAGGAGAGGAGGGGGCACCTTACTTACTGATCCAGCAAAGCGCACGGGTAATGCTCCCAGACAGATCCTCCTTGCCAAGTGGGGAGGCTGTCAGCCATGAGGAACGCTGCAACACAGGCCGAGACGCAGTCGTATGCGACCTCGCGAGGCGTTTAACTCCCAAGGCCAGCCCCCGTCCAGTGGGGCTATGTCACAGCCAACCTAGCGCGTAGCTGTGGTCTGCACACATTAGACTCGGGGGACCACTGGATCCAGCCGTCGCCCAGTCCGGCAGTTGATTGTAGATCTCACAGGAAAAAATCCAAAGAGAAAAAAAGTGGTTTAAAAAGCAAAAACAAAAAATTGTCAGGACCAGAGATCCCAGCAAGGAACTAGGTCCTTACTCCTGACTAGACAGAAAAAAACCGAAGGCCTATAGCAGAGGGGGGTTGTATACCACCTAGGACTGCTCATAGGTGTAGCCAAGTCTTTTTTCTGCCTAGTGTCCTACTCCTGTAGGGGACAATATAACCCTATGGTTCTGAATAATGGAGCGCTGTGTCTGTCAATGAACGAAAGAGACATTTTGTTTGAGTACAGTGTTGCATGACTGCGCATTTGACAGTTAAAGTAGCGCAGTACCGAATAGCAAAAAATGTCCTGGTCATGAAGGGGGTAAACCTTCTGAAGCTCGTGATTAAAGCTGCTCCCACCCCCCTTCTAACAGCTATACTAACTACCCTGTAAACAGAAGATGCATACTTTACCTATTCGCAGGGCGCTCTTGTCACGTGATCTCCCCAGCTGCTGGGGTTAGGGGAAAGGAGAGATTGCAGACAGTGGATGAAATGCCTGGGTGGTATCGCCACTTTTAGAATTGCTGTAGGGCACATCTGTCAAATACAAGGCCCGCGGGCAGCCCGTCAGGCCCTTTATGTGACCCCCTTATCTCCGCCCCCACTCTGTCTCAGCAGTTGGCAGAGAGGACAACAGAACTCCTCCTACAGATCCTTCACTTCTCTGTGCAGCCACAGCACCTCCTCATCTCCCTGGTCTCAGTATTCAGCAGACTAGCAGCTTACCCCAGCCCTCCTCTGGTCCTCCTCCAAACCCTGCACTTTCTGCTTTTCAGCTCCACCCCCAGCTTCTTCCCTTCAGCAGCACAAGATAGGGGGGGTACACTGTAATGTATGGGAGCGTGGGGGACTCAACTTCTGATGGTGGAGGGACTCTTGACATCTGAAGTAAGGGGGGTTGGGGTGCTCTGGACACCTAGTCAGGCCCTTTAAGGGCAACAATAACGCTGATGCGGCCCGCGATGAAATGGAGTTTGACCCCCCCCCCTGCTATAGGGCATCTGTTGGCTGTCCCTCCTCTACCCTGAAGCCGGCCACTGGGAGCCGATCACGTGATTGGACTGGAGCAACCTGAGAATAGGTAATTATGTGGATCTTCCTTCTACTAGGTAGTTGGTATAAGTTTGAGAGGAGGGATGGGAGCAGTTTTAAGCCTGGAATTTCACTTTAACTTACTAGTATCAGGATTGTGCTATTAAAGATCTCCTGTGTAACTCTAGCCTATTCAGCTGACTACCAGCCAGCATAGCAAGATAATATAACTGCTAGTGTAGCCCAAAACTTAAACAAAATAAATAAAAGCATGGGTATTTATTTCCTGTTCTGCCACCAAAAAAAGATCAATAACATAAAAACATTTCTCACTGGCACGTTTTATTTTTAAAATGACAATAAAATGTAATATATTCTACTTAATACCCAAAGTTCCAGATACAGCCATAAGTGATGGTTCACACTAGTGCAGTTTTTGATGCATCTTCAGTCACACAGAATCGAATGACAAGAGAAAAGCACAATAAATGTAAAGGTGGAAGGAATGAAAATCACTCAATTCCTCCACCAACATTGACTGTGTTGATGGGAAAATTTAACGATGCCTCCAGCAGAGCCCTTGTGTTTTGCCAGACAGGAGTTTTCCCGGCTGGCTGAACACGATTACTGCTAGCAGCTACAGCAGATCAATGTATCGATTTGAGTAAAATCAGCCTGCCCATGCATGGTTCGAATCTCAGCCAGTCCCTGCTGAATTTCGATACATGGCTGGCTTTAACCACTTGCCTACAGGGCACTTACACCCCCTTCCTGTCCAAGCCATTTTTCATGTCGCACTTTGAATAATTGCGTGGTCATGCTACACTGTACCCAAACAAATTATTTATCATTTTCTTCACACAAATAGAGCTTTTGGTGGTATTTAATCACTGCTGTTTTTTTTATTGTTTACAAAAAAAAAAAAAAAAAGACCAACAATTTTGAAAAAAAAGCTTTTTACTTTTTTCTGTCAGTAAATTTTGTAACCAAGTAATTTTTCGCCTTCACCGATGTGCACTAATGAGGTGGCACTGATAGGCTGAACTGGTGGGCATTGATTAGGAGGCACTAATATGCTGCACTTATGGGCATTGATAGGTGGCACTGATGGACATTGATCAACAGCAGTGATGGGCACCACTGACTGGCATCGCTAATGAGCACTGATTGCTGCCACTGGTGGGTACTGATTGGTGACACTATATTGCTATATTGTAATCAGGGCACTGACGATCAGTGCCCTGATTACATTCCTAGATGTCCCCCTGTGTAGAGATGCCGCTGATTGCCTCTCCTCGCCACACACTCTGTCAGTGTGAGGTGAGGAGAGCCGATAACCAGCATCTCCGTGTTTACATGTGACCAGCTGTGATTGGACACAGCCGATCACATGGTTAAAGAGCCGCGAACGCAGCTCTTTACAGAGATCAGGGTCGCGCCGTGTCCTAGCCGTGATCACCACGCTGCGCGTCCCCCGCGGCTGTTCTGGTACTCTGTCCCAGAACAAGAGCCGCACCACCCCACCTCGTTTGATGGTGGGCGGGCGGCAAGCAGTTAAAGAGGAACTGCAGTCTGTTCACATAATTTGTAATAAAAACATCTTTGCCATTCTGCAGCTTCCCTCCAATCACTTTGCATATTATTATATATATACTGGGATTCTGTACTTGCCAAATATGCTGCCAGAAATCTCCCTCCACTGAGTCTGGCTGCATCCATTTTAACTGTGGGAAGCTGAAGCTGCTGCCTGTTCACTTCCTGGATTTACACAGAGGCACACTTCCAGCTCTGCAGCTCTCATTGGCCCTCCTGTGACTCTCTCCCCCCCCCCCCCCCCTTCCTGGCAAACTCTCAGGAGAGTGAGAGCTGTGCATGATGTCATATAGGCATAGGCACAAGAAACAGGAAGTGGGCTGTATAAGGTATTTACTGGCAGAAAAAAAATGTTTCCAAAGTTAAAACAAGGGCAGAAAATATAATAGATGGAAAGATTTTACATTTACCGCGGCAAGGCAGCCCAACTGAGACAAAGACAAACCTGTATGTCGCTTCGTGCAGTAGCCTCTGGGGGCACGCTGATTGGTCAGAGGGGGAGCCAATCAACGGGACCGGGGGACGCGATGTCCATTGGCCACCCGCAATCGCTCCCCAGAGAGGCAGAACAATGATGTGTAAACAAGGCAGATCACCGTTCTGACAGGGGAGAACAGAGATCTTGTGTTCCTGCTAAGCAGGAACAGGGATCTCTGTTCTCCCAGTCAGAGCAATCCCCACACAGTAAGAATCCCCTAGGGACACATTTAACCATTTGATCGCCCCTGGTGTTAACCCCTTCCCTGCCAGTATCATTAGTACAGTAACAGTGCATATTTTTAGCACTGATCCCAGCATTAGTGTCACTGGTCCCCAAAAAAAGTGTCAGTTAGGTGTCCGATTTGTTTGTTGCAATCCCGCTAAAATTCGCCAATCGCTGCCATTGCTAGTAAAAAATAAATAAAAATTCCATAAAAATATCCCATCATTTGTAGACACTATAACTTTTGCACAAACCAATAAATATACACTTTTTGGGATTTTTTTTTAACCTAAAATACGTAGCAGAATACATATTGGCCTAAATTGATGAAGAAATTTGATTTTTTTTTATTGTTTAGGTATTATAGCAGAAAGTAAAACTTGCTCCTTTTTTGTTTACAGCGCAAAAAATAAAAACCGCAGAGGATACCACCAAAAGAAAGCTCTATTTGTGGGGGGAAAAAAAATTATTTTATTTGGGTACAGCATTGCACGACCATGCAATTGTCAGTTAAAGTAACACAATTCAGTATCGCAAAAAATGGCCTGGTCATGAAGGGGGTAAAAGCTTCTGGGGCTGAAGTGGTTAAACTGTGCCATTATGTGCATTCCGTTTTCTGGCCATTTCTATTATATATTGGGTTGAAACACAGAAATTATTTGTTGGGACAGAAGTATGGGAGCAAAAATTTATGTGTGAGAATGCATCTTGCTGACAAGTTTCTGTAGCTGAAATGATTGTGTTTGACACCTAGGCAGAAGAGCCTCTGGTAAGAATGGAGAATGCAGAAAATCCTGTTCAGTCAGAAGATAAGGCAGGAATGACTGTAACAGCCCTCTTTGATTATGAGGCCTCCCAAGCAGAAGATTTACCGTTTAAAAAAGGAGATGTAATAAAAGTATTGAATAAAGGTGAGTGATATTTACAAGGGTCCACAAAATCCATAGACAGCTGCATACTTGCTTTCTTGACACTAGAGAACCGCTACATGGTCTATAACCTGGTTGGTAAAAGAAAATCTAGTGTTAAGCCGGCCATAGACAGCAGGAACTGGCTGAGATTCAAACCTTGTATGGGCAGGCTTGAATGTACCACGTTGATCGATCAACATGGATACAACCAGCCTGCCGGATTTTACTTGCAATTATTGCTAGCGGCTGCTATAGCCACTAGCAATAATCAGGGTCTTCTCCCAGAGAATACAATGTCTCAGCAGCAGGGATTCCCCTGTCAGTGCTGATGGGGCAATTGTGTGAATTTCTTTCCTGCAACTTTGCACAGTCTATGGCAGGCGTAGCCTAAAGCCTGGTACACACTACTAGTTTTTTTCTATTCAATCCAGCAGGGCGGAGCCGCTGTACTAACTATGCGATGTTAGTACAGTGAACCCCCCTACTGTACTATTGTGTTCTGACAGGGGGACCCCCCCAGAACATTGGCCAAGAGTGCTGATCAGCAGACCTTTTTTGGTCATGCCCCTTCGACAGAAGCCGCCCAAACAGCCGGCATCTGTCGGACCATCTGCAGTACACACAAGCCGAATGGCAGCTGGTTTCCATTGAACCAGCTAATGCCACCCGACATTCAGCATGTGTGTAATAGGCTTTAGGTTGCCCTGGACATGAATGGGACACACCCATACTTCAAGAGTAACATTCCAATTGACTTTAAGATATTAGTGCACAGGCAGTCTCCACCATCAGAAGAGAAAGAGAGAGACAGAGAAAGAGACACACCAATTTAACATCTAGCAGCCAGGGGGCAGAGATGCTTTTATCCATTACATTAAATTTTCCTTTGCCTTTTATAATCTGCACTGCTCAGATGTGAACTAGCACCATGAAACCAAAGGCAAACCTCTGCAGATGCTTTAGCACATGTGAAAATA
This sequence comes from Aquarana catesbeiana, assembly GCF_042186555.1. Taxonomy (NCBI): domain Eukaryota; kingdom Metazoa; phylum Chordata; class Amphibia; order Anura; family Ranidae; genus Aquarana; species Aquarana catesbeiana. The sequence goes on along the minus strand of NC_133330.1, from coordinate 275,786,560 downwards.
CATATGTGTGAATGGGTTCTTAAAAGGATAAGTTCACCTTTTGAAAAAAATAAAAAAAAACAAAAACACAAAAAACAGTGCATTCATATTTTTTTTTTTCTAAGGAGCCTGCAGAGCATTGCACCGGTGATCAGGAGAGCGCGGGTGCAACCTCAGGCTAGCTGTCTGCCTGTACATCATGAGGGCAGGCAGTTACTTGAGAGCAGGAAGATAAAAGAACTAGAACGCTCACCAGTGCCCTCACAATTTATTGAGAATTACAAGCCATCAGCCGCAATGGCGGACGATATTTTAGGCATTCATTCACAGGATCCTGTGAATGAATGATGCGGCCATGTGGGCAGAGCCCCGCATAGCTGCACTGTTTTCAAATTCTGACAGCAGGTGCAGAGAAAAGATCCCCTGCCCGCTGCCACGGGCAGATGGTGGAACATGTTACATATTCCACCCGTAAAACGAGTGGAACATGGACATGTTCCAAAGGTAAACGTATCATTTAAATGCATCTGGAAAGAATCAGGCCTCCTTTCAGTCTCTTGGTCCGACCATTGGCATTTTAATGCAGCAACTGACAAAAAAAATTCAACATCCTCCTGTTACCACAGGATTAGTGAATGGCACTGCTACCAGTCCAGAGTCATCTCAGTTTCGTACAATCAGATTCTGTTCCCATATCCTGGCACATACAACAGTGTGACAACAGGGAATTGCTAATGAATGAGGCAGCTTAGAGTATGGTTCAGGAGTGAGCAATTTGACCAGAAGTTCAGGCCGCAACATCTAGACCTGACCAAGCAGCACAAAAGATGGAATTTAAAACATGCCATCGATAGGCATCATATGAAAGCTTTTGTTGCAGATACCAAGGAAAGTCTATTTATTCAACATCCTTGGCTTTCTGCATCTAGCCTTTGAAGACCATCCCAGAGCAGCTGAAAGAATAAGGGTACATACTAAGACAAAAGGACAAACCACAGTAAGCAATAGTTTTTCATTATGCTAACTGCAGCAAACAAAGTGACGAATTGCCATGGGTTACTACACACCGTTCCCACTTGTGTTTTTGTATTGTCTTAATGAATAATAAAGCTAACCATTTACAGCTAATTTTACAGTACTAAAAACTGATAACATTAGGTTGGCACAAGAAAAGCAAAATGTATTGTCTTTCTCTTGCAGTGTCTGAGGAGTGGTGGGAAGGAGAATGTCACGATAAGTTTGGAATTTTCCCATCAGCCTTTGTAAACAGAAAGTCCAGTATGTGAATTCCTGCAGCTGCTAGTGCACACTGCAACTACCGTATTCCAACTATGCAAAGTATCCATATTCAGCATAATAGTGCTCCATCTTGAAGTTCTGGAAAGAATTTACATATGTAGGATGACATCCATGTGTTCTTCATAAACAGAGGCACAGTTAGTGCAAATATAACACATTGCAAACACTTATTACAACTTTTCCTTATTCTTCCAACCATTTGTAGATTTTTTTTATAACTACCAAATAAAAAAACTTTTAAAAACATACACTGTTACGTGTGTTCTTGTGTTCAAACACCGTTGTAAATAGATGTAATTCTTTATGTGGAGTTTAAAGTTTTAGTTCACCTTTTTCGGAAAAAATCCCCATTCTTCAACTCCCTTCTTTCTGCAGGGCTTCCGGGATGGATTCGAGCGATTTTGATTGATAAGCTCTGGCACGGAGTATCGCTTTGATTTGACCCGGAAGCCCTGCAGAAAGAGGGAGAAGAGTGGGGATTCCAAATTTCTTTATCTGAAACGGTGAACAAGCTGCTCAGCCAGAAAAAAAGCCCCTAAACAACAAGTACTTGCTGTGTTTTTGGAGGTGGTTGCATTTAAGATATGGTCCCAGGATTTGCTGCAGCACATTTCACATCCCTACAGTCTTCATTTGTTACTCCATCCAAAGTGGACATTTTCATTATGGTAGGTACTGTTGAGCTAAATCATCAACCAATATCATACAAAAATGTTGGATTTTTAAGATTTTCCAAGTGGCAATTTTTCTTAATGAAGGTGGAGATCAGTAGAGGTGAGCATTTTCTATCTTCTTTCCAAGATAAATTTAGTTCACCTTTTTTGTTTTAATACTAGTCTTCCACAGACTGTGCTTGTGACCCTCTCCTCCCTTCTCAACATATACAGGAGGAAATGTAAAAAGACAGCCTTGTGTTTAGGACTTTACATTTTAAACAGTAGTGCTATTTTAAATGGAGATTTTTTAGAAGTCCACTTAGTACAAAACCAGTATCCCTGCATTGGGGAGACAAAATCTGCAGATGAGAAGGAGCTCCTTTCTGCCACATAATCTACTTTTATCTGGTGTTCAAATTATTATCACAGCAAACCTGTCATTTTCAGCAGATGTTCCAATATACTATATGCTTGAACCAATGTGATATAATGTACAGTGCCTTAAAAAAGTATCCATACCCCCTGAAATTTTCCACATTTCGTCAGGTTACAACCAAAAAGCTAAATGTATTTTATTGGGATTTCATGTGATAGACCAACACAAAATGGCACATAATTGTGAAGTAGAAGGAAGATAAATGGTTTTCAACATTTTTTACAAATCAATATCTGAAAAGTGTAGCGTGCATTTGTATTCAGCCCCCTTTACTCTGATACCCCCAACAGAAATCTAATGGAACCAATTGCCTTCAGAAGTCACCTAATTAGTAAAAAAAAGTCCACCTGTGTGTAATTTAATCTCAGTATAAATACAGCTGCTCTGTAAAGCCCTCAGAGGTTTGTAAGAGAATCTTAGTGAACAAACCGCATCATGAAGGCCAAGGAACACACCAGACAGGTCAGGGATAAAGTTGTGGAGAAGTTGAAAGCAGGGTTAGGTTATAAAAGAATATCCCAAGCTTTGAGCATCTCACAGAGCACTGTTCAATCCATCATCCGAAAATGGAAAGAGTATGGCACAACTGCAAACCTACCAAGACATGGCCATCCACCTAAACGGACAGGCCAGGCAAGGAGAGCATTAAATCAGAGAAGCAGCCAAGAGGCCCATGGTAACTCTGGAGGAGCTGCAGAGATCCACAGCTCAGGTGGTAGAATCTGTCCACAGGACAACTATTAGTCGCACACTCCACAAATCTGGCTTTTATGGAAAAGTGGCAAGAAGAAAGCCATTGTTGAAAAAAAAGCCATAAGAGGTCCTATTTTCAGTTTGCAAGAAGCCATGTTGGGGACACAGCAAGCACGAACGTGCTCTGGTCAGATGAGACCAAAATGTAAGTTTTTTTGGCTTAAAAGCAAAACGCTATGCGTGGTGGAAAACTAACACTGCACATCACCCTGAACACACCATCCCCACCGTGAAACATGGTGGTGGCAGCATCATGTTGTGGGGATGCTTTTCTTCAGCAGCGACAGGGAAGCTGGTCAGAGTTGATGGGAAGATGGATGGAGCCAAATACAGGGCAATCTTAGAAGAAAACCTGTTGAGTCTGCAAATGACTTGAGACGGGGGCGGAGGTTCACCCTCCAGCAGGACAACAACCCTAAACATACAGCCAGAGCTAAAATGGAATGGTTTAGATCAAAGCATATTTATGTGTTAGAATGGCCCAGTCAAAGTCCAGACCTAAATCCAATTGAGAATCTGTGACTGTTCACAGACGCTCTCCATCTAATCTGGCAGAGCTTGCGTTATTTTGTAAAGAATACTGGGCAAAAATGTCACTCTCTAGATGTACAAAGCTGGTAGAGACATACCCAAAAGGGCTTGCAGCTGTAATTGCAGTGAAAGGTGGTTCTACAAAGTATTGACTCAGATGTGCTCAATACAAATGCACGCCACACTTTTCAGATATTTATTTGTAAAAAATGTTGAAAACCATTTATCGTGTTCCTCCACTTGACAATTATGTGCCAATTGTGTTGGTCTATCACATAAAATCCCAACAAAATACATTGACATTTTGTAACATGAGAAAATGTGGAACATTTCAAGGGGTATGAATACTTTTTCAAGGCACTGTATACAGTTTACCAATCCAAATCATTCAGCCCCCTTCAAAACAGATCTATACTAAAGTGTAAGGCCTCGTTATGCACACAACACATTTTCTAAACTCTACAAGATGCCTTTCTCCTGGCAGCAGCGTTTTTGAAAAAACCCCCAAAAAACCTGATGTTTGTAAAAGCGTAACGCGTTCAGCCACGTCAAGCGCTTGGGCGTTAATTCATTAATTTGATCAATATGATTTATTCTCGTTATTGAAATTAATTAATGCTAAACGTGCCTGGCGTTAGCGCACTTTTTGACATGTTTAGACTATGCTTTCAGCCACACGAGCAGCACAGAACAGAGCTTGGATCAGAATTTTTTTTGCAGTTCATTTATTCTTTGAGCTTTAAGCTACCATCAGAGTTTAGGTCTGCATGAAAATGAGCCAAAACCTTGGTAGGAAGAAAAAACACAAGTCATACCATTAGCTGTAGAGAAGTTGAGTTTATTAATGGTAAAGCAGATCCGAGCAGATGGTGCTCACACAAGAACACGAGGGAAAGGTGGGAGTGAATAGAAGTCTCCACACTCGCTAGACCCTGCTAAAGGAAGGATCGCCTGAAGGGTACCTTACCACCTTCTATTTCTCTTTCCAGTCAGAGAGAACTGGCTTCTTCCAGGAGAATAAAACTGTGGACAAAACGTCCGGCCCCAAACAGTGTGCAACATGTATGTTCCATGTATGTAGTGCTGAGGGCGCCAAGAGTTACCCGTGGCATACATTTCAGATACGCACTCACACTTATAGGGGGATCTCTATGACAATTCTGCGTAGAAGAGCCATTCCTACTTCCTTCTAGATTGACACTTGAGGAAACTCTTGGTCTTTCACGTCACATTTCTACCAGATTGCTTGTATATCCTGCTCACTCATCATAAACATCCTAGCTCTCCCACTGCTAGTGTGCAATGCTCTTCATGATGCCAAGTAGTAAAGAGGACAGAACAGTTCACGTTCATATTTTGTGCTATGAGCTGTGGCACTTATACCCAGCATTGCAACTTGATCCAATACTTCTGTCACCCCTCTCTAGATGGAAGGGACTTCCCCAAGAGGCAGAGTAAAAAGGGAAGGAAAGGGGGGGAGAAAAAAAAAAAAAAGAAAAAAAAAAAACCTACAGCTGCAGTCTAGCTGCAAGAATGTCGAGGCTGTACAGCCAGCCCCGTCTTGCCCCTAAGTGCCCCACATTAAAAGCACCTCCCCAACTATCCCAGCACCCATCCTGCAACAGACAGCTTTAGGAGACATTGAGCGCGCACGCGCACACGCACACACACAAACACACATGACAATTAAGCAGGCAGGGAAAGACAGACACCAAAAGTAGATTAAGGACACTCAATGGGTACAAGCAAGCATCCATAACTGTGGCATAGACACTCAACCCCTCACCCATTTCCCACAGATGGGAAAGAAAAATGAAAGCCACGCAGTCAATCACACCTCCCCTTAGCCAGCACAAGCTGGTGGATGAGAGGGGACCAGATCCTCTGCCTTCTTTGATGGAGAGAATTCCTGACATTCGGCTGCAAATTGGATATGAGGGTGTTCTTTGTGCACCCACTACTTAGAAGTAAAAACTCAGATCCTGAAGGGAGGGTTCTTCCTGTAGTCCCTCGCCTGCCTTCACTGCTGGGGAATATTTGCTCTCCGTGTATTAGGCAGAGGTTTGGGGGGTGCTGTGAGAGGCATGCACAAATAACGAGAAGGATGGGGGCACGATACCCCATTTCCCCCAAACACAAGAAGTCCCAAACTTCCTCTGGATGGGAACTTCCTGCTGTGTCCGTCAGGTAACTGTCGCCTGCAGGGCAGGGGGGTTTCAGATTTGGTGGGATATGCTGGACGCTCCCCCACACGCACTCCCCCCCAGATCGGTGAGGGGGGAGAGAGGGCTGCCCTCCTCAGGGCTCAGGACATATCCTGTCCTGTGCTGCTAACCCGTCATGCCATAAGTCGCTGGGTTCTTCTCCCCTTCTCTCTCAGTGTGGAGGGTTCAAGGATCCCTGCCCTCTCTGCTGCTTTTCCTTTTGCTGCATCAGGAGCTGCTCAAGGGCTGATGGGCCAGGGTGCATCATTGTGGTTGACCAGATGGACTGTGGAGCAGAAAAACAAAAACAAAAATAATTTTACCCGAAGTAGCATTAAATAAAAAAAAAAAAAAAAAAAAAAAAAACACACAACACAATCAAAACCTACAAATCACAAAGAAAAAAATGCTTGTGCCCATAACAAAACCTTGCAGTATCGCGCTATCATCTTTGTAGTATACTGCTAAATGAAAGGAGACCCTTCGACCTCATGCACACAGGGATAAAAAGCTCCACTTTTACAGGCATTCAGCTTTTCTTTATGCCTTTAAACACAGTTCAATGTTAGACTAGATCGCAATGTACATTAAGCATTTAGGAGGCATAAAAAAAAAAAAAAAACGCCCCAAAGCTGCATTCTAAGAGGAGCTCATAAGCATATACGCACATACGTGCCTCAACGTGCACATGTGAGCGTAAATTTACTCCAGTGGCTAGAACAAATATTCTAGCCTGTAGAAAGTTTAAACGCCATACGCCTGCAAAAGCGTGCAATTGCACACCAAAACAAGCAGTTTTTACGCTTGATTTTTCTGCCATCTCCTGGCAGAAAAATCCAGTGTAGATAATATTATTTTATTACGCCTGTGTGCATGAAGCCTTAAAGTAGTTACAGTTTAAAGTGGAAATACAAACAAACAGAAATAATGTGGTGCTCAAAATGCAGACAAAAAAGTAACGTGAAAAATGTTGGCGGCTTACTAGATTTATGCGCAATTATTTTTACACATATACAGTTAAAAGTGGGCCTGTTATTAAAATGTATTCTTCACATAAATTAATACAGCACATAGCAGAATCAATGAATCACATTTTCTTGAGTAAAAACAAACTTTCTTGCCATGAATAAAAAAAAAAAATAAAAAAAATGCTGGTCCTGTGCTCCCTTATGTGACCTAATGTCAAGGCAGTTTAGATGACCAGGTATCTGGCTACAAGAACTGTAGGTGTATTACAAAATTAAAGACATAAGCTGGCAATAAATGGATCTAAATTTGGCTGATTCAGTAGCAACTGGCTGAATTTTGATCCATGTATGTGTAGGGAGGTTGTACTGAAGTCAATCCATTGATCGACTTCAGCACAAAGAGCCTGTCTGGATTTGTTTTTCATGCGATCACAGTCGGTGGCTGTAGCAGCCGGCAGTGATCATTGTATGCTGGCGGCTGGGAAACCTCCTGCTGTCAAAAATACAATAGCTTCACAGGAGGGATTCCCCCATCAACACTGAATGTGTTTATGGAGAAATCAAGCAATTTTATTTCCTTCAACCCATGCTTAAAGGAAAAAAAACTGCTTAATGTATGGCCTGCCTTACATTCACAACGTCACACCGTCTTTCAGAGAACCAGTAAATTACAACAGTGTGCTGAGCTACCAAGCGGGAAGCAGAGCCTGAGGATGCAATAGGCAAAAAAAAAGCTAATAAAAAGACTACAGTTCACCTTTCAGTATTTACATTATAAAAAAAATTGTATGCTGCGAGGGGAGCTTGATGCGAGATACACCTTGAATAAAGGCTTTGACAAGAGAGAGCAAAGACAGAGGTTTTAGAAAGAGTGGAAAAAGCCAAAACGTATCCTTTTAGAGTGCCTAAGGCCAAGTCCTGGTTAAAACCGGATTGCTTCAGCTTGAGATGTTTGTACCATTAGGCCTCATGCACATACGGCTTAAAAAAAAAAACGCTGCTTTTACAGGCATTTTTTTCCTTCAGCCTGTAAACGCACCTCTACTTCAGACTATGTGCCCATGCACGCATAGGCATTTCCAGGCATATTAGAAGAGAAGAGGAGTGTTTACAGGCTGAAAAAAAAAAAAATACCCATTACCACCATGTTCAGTGTTCAGGAGAGGAGTTCACAGCCCACTAAGCACTTGAGCGTTCATTCATTCCATTGACCAGAATAAATAAGCTGCATTTTTTTAAGCTGCTTTTTTCCTGCCAGGAGAAAAGGCGGTCACAGATGAGCTGGGTAAATGCAGTGTGCATTTTTTAAAGGGTAGATGAGGCCTTATATTTAGAACAATTTTAGATCCACGTACTCTTTTTTTGGTAACCGATTGCAGGAAGGCCAGAATGCGGGGCAAAGATTCTGTGAAACTGAAGTGTCTGTGTTCCTACCAGTCAAAGGAGGATTTCCAGGTGTGATCTGGAAGTGTCTTTTCTTGCTTTCCGCAAGGTCGGAATGACAGACTGTCTCTTAAAGTGGTTGTAAACCCTTACAATCCACTTTTGACTACAGGTAAGCCTATAATAAGGCTTACCTATAGCTACCACGGATATCTCCTAAACCTGCACGGTTTAGGAGATATCCCCTGTATCTGCATGTGCCTGCAAGTTTGTGCTGTTGCTTCAGTTAGTGTGTTAGTGTGCCGTTACCAGCGGCTCCTGTGTGCATGCGTGACGTCATCGCGTCTTCGGCCAATCACCGCACCGGAGCCCGCGATACCTGGAAGTAAGTCTGGGAGCGATGTCGCTGGCTGGAGTGGTGTACGGGGAACCGTTGTGGGGGCTTCGATCTAAGATGAGTATTTCATAATGAGCTAGTATGCTATGCATACTAGCTCATTATGTTTTTGACTAATACTAGCTCATTATGTCTTTGTCTTGCAGGTTTTTTTTTTGTGGGTTTACAACCACTTTAAAACTTTGGCTTCAGCAGCCATGCCTTTAAAGCCAGAAACTTAGAAGCATGATGGAACAGAGGGCCCTAGGGCAGAAAGTCTGTCTTGTATGGAGGAGGGCAGGGGTCATCTCCTAATAGTCCGAGTACGTCTGTGTACCAGATTCTTCTGGGCCAGTTTGGTGCAAAGAGAATCACTGGCTTCTGCTCCTGCTCTATCTTGTGGAGCAGATGAAATAGAATTTGCATTGGAGGGGAAAGGCATAGATACCGTAGTCCTGAACGGAGACCAGGGGATTATCAAAGCATCTGATGCCAGTGCTAAAAGGCTTGGTCCTAGCCACAGAGGTAATTTGTGGAAAAACAAAGTATGACTATGACCCCTGCACTACACCTACTGTATCTAAAATTAATAGATATCAAAAAATGTGTATATCAAGAGCTGCTCACACTATTACGTGCTATCACTTCACATGAAATAAACAAATCTATAAAAACGGTGACGTGCTCCTGAAGAATCCAAATAATAAATCAAAATTCCATTGACTGCTTGTGTCATGCATTTACATATAATGTAAATAAAGGTGTGTTTCACTATATGAACCAATATATCAAAATATCCTAGTGCAGAAATGTTAATACCATGCTTTAATATAAATCAAGTGCAATAACAATATCATTAAGACCATGCATTTACATGAACTTGAATATAACTTCACGTGCAAAATTAGTAGAACTAAAAGTGAAAAATATCCTTATGTAATGATTCAATAAATATTCCCAAAAAACTTAATTGTGTACATGTCCTTTTTTATTTAAGCATAAAGTGCTCACAAATCTTCCATCGTGACTTTAAAATTATTGCACGCAATATTTGCACTATTACCACCGCAATATTGAAGGTGTGTGCTCAGCTTATGGGATGGACCCCACAATTTATATAAACAGATGGTCATATAAATGAATAGTATAAGCTCTTTTCCAGGTACTAAACAAGAAGGTCAGATAAGGTATGTACACACATGCGCATGTATTTTTACATATATTGCAAGAATTAAAGCTCTAGCCCTTCTCTTACTACTCTAGTGCATTTGGGTAGGCATGTCTGAGAAGAGGCGGCATGTTCTGTTGGCATTGTACACAGCCAATAAATGGGCACATACACATTCTAGGAGATGACACTAAGCTCCTCTCTAGGACCAAAGCTCCTGTTACATCATCTCCACCAGAAATGGTGACAATCCTGCTGCAATTTCAGCAGTGGTTCTGCAGCACAGCCAGCTGTCTCCTGGAAGTGAGGTGGAACCAGAAACATTGTCAAGATCACCAGGTACAGAGAGTGGCAAGTAATAACAAGAACAGCATTGGGGATTATAGAAATGGGAACATGGATGAACGCATAATTTATTGTCCAAAAATGCTTTTTGCCTAGAAATAATCTTTAACTAACCTTCAAGCTTTCCATCAGGGCAGCCGACGAGTCCTCTCTTGTATTACCCTGGGCTGCCCAGGCATTAGCACTGCTGGAATTATTTACTTGGCGCCAACTGTTCTCTGTGGGTGGAGCCACAGACAGGTAGTCCAGTCCAAAGCCACCCATTGCTAAAAAACAGGGGCAAAAATACATTCAGCAAAAGGGAACAGAATAATTAACTTTCAAGAGTGTGTCATAAATAACAGATATTTACCTGGTTTGTCGCTCTTCCACCGGTCAGCTGCTCGGCGATCTCGGCTATCTGGGGTTCCAATGGGCCCAAAGTTGGAAAAGGGCTGGGAAATGTGATTATGGGTGGGAGGAGAGCTGGGCAGGCTGCTTGGATTAGAGGAGTGAGGTGACTGGCTGGCTGGTGTAGAGTGATCTGTTGGAGAAAAAATAAACAATAAAATAATAGGTATTACATTTATATTAGATAATATGTATAACCGCGCTCCCTTGTGCAAAATTCAAATGAATATGAATGACTATATATACAAATTGAAGTGCTCAAATTAAAGTGCATTAAAGCAGAACGCCAATCATTTTTTCAACTTTCCATCTATTAAATCTTCTGCCCTTGTTGTTTTTAACTTTGGATAAAAAAACATTTTTTTCTGCCAGTAAATACCTTACAGCCCACTTCCTGTTTGTCTGGTAAAAAGCCTAGGCTTATGACATCATACACAGCTCTCTCAATATTGTGAGAGTTTGCCAGGAAGAGGGGGGGGGGGATGAGTCATAAGCTGGCCAATGAGAGCTGCAGAGCTGGAGGTGTGCCTCTGTGTAAATCCAGGAAGTGAACAGACAGCAGCTTCAGCTGCCCAGTTAACATGGTTGAAGGCAGAAATCAGTGGAGGGAGATTTCTGCAGAAAATTTGGCAAGTATAGAATCAGTATAAAACAGTATATATAAAATAATATGCAAAGTGGTTGGAGGGAAGCTTCGGAATGGCAAAGATGATTTTATTACAAATTATGTGAGCAGACTGCAGTTCCTCCTTAAGTGCAATGTCCATAAATTTGCATATATAGTCATTCATATTTATTTGAATTTTGCACAAGGGAGCACGGTTATACATATTATCTATCACGTAAAGGTTAATTAACCTCACAACGTGCAGCTCTGAAATTTACACAAATACATACAATATAGGATATAGTGGATATCAAACAACTGCACAGGTAAAGGATTTTTTGCAATTTTGTTATCACAATTCCATTTATATTGCCTTTACTCAGAGTTAATCTGTGCTTTAAAAGACAACACATTCATAAATAGGGCAACACAAACAAGCAGTTGTCACATTGAACAGTTTGATAAACTGTTAAACTCCGGCTGAAATTAAAAGAAGGGCTGATGTGATTAACTGTTTAGAATGTATGTACAACTTCAATTTCAAAAAAATTGGGACGCTGTGCAAAATCTACATAAACACAGAACACGATTTGCAAGCCATATTTTATTCACAAAAAAAAAAATAATAGATAACATATTAACCACTTGCCGATCGGCTCATGCCGATATACGTCGGCAAAGTGGCACGTTCCCGCGAATCGCCTTACGGGTATGTCATCCCCTTTAAGAGCAGTCAGTGGCGCTTGCCCACAGCACAGCACCCAATGCGCGTGGCCGGCGGGCGCGGTCACTGTTGGCCACCTGCGACTATGGGAACGAGAGCTAGAACGGGGATTTGGTGTCACAAATCCCTGTTCTGTCAGGGGAGAGGAGACAGATCGTTTGTTCCTACCAAGTAGGAACAGCGATATGTCTCCTCCCCCAGTCAGTCCTATCCCCATACAGTAAGAAACACTCAGTAGGGAACGCTGTTAACCCTTTGATCGCCCCCCAGTGTTAACCCCTTCCCCGCCAGTGACATTTACGCAGTAATCAGTGCATTTTTATAGCTCTGATCGCTGTATAAATGTCAATGGTCCCAAAAACGTGCAACAAATGTCCGATCTGTCTGCTGCAATGTCAGAGTACCGATAAGAATCGCAGATCAACCCTATTACTACTAAAATTGAATAAAAATGCCATAAATCTTTCCCACAGTTTGAAGAAGCAATAACTTTTACGCAAACCAATCAATATACGCTTATGGTGATTTTTTTTAACCAAATATATGTAGAAGAATATATTGGCCTAAACGGATGAAGAAATTAGTTTTTTTAAAAACATTTTTGGGGATATTATAGCAAAAAATACTGTTCTTTTCATAATTGTCGCTCTTTGTTTATAGCGCAAAAAAATAAAAACCACAGAGGTGATCAAATACCACCAAATGAAAGGTCTATTTGTGGGGAAAAAAAATGGACATCACTTTTGTTTGGGTACGTCATCGTACAACCACGCAATTGTCAGTTAAAGTGACGCAGTGCCGTATCGCAAAAATGGCCTGGTCATTAAGCAGGCAAATCTTCCAGTCTGTAAGTGGTTAAAAAGTATAAAGAAAATGTACCATTTAAAAAAAAAAAAGGTAATTTTGAAATTTATGACAGTAACAGGTCTCAAAAAAAATTGGGACAGAACAACAGAAAGCTGGTAAAGTAAGTGGTACTAACAAGTAAGAGTTGAAGAAGAATATTTTCACCAAAATATGAAAAGCTGCTTCTAAAAATTGTCAAACTATTTCAGAATAATATTCTGAAGTAAAATTGCAGAGAGTTTAAATATATCATCATCTAAAGCACAGAATATCAAAAAGATTCCAAGAATCTGGAGAAATCGCTGCACAAGGGAAATGTCGAAACGCAATATTGGATGCCGGTGAGCTTTAGGCCCCCAGGCTTTGCTGCATTAAAAACAGGCATGATTCCATGATGGACATAACTGCATGGGCTTAGAAATACTTCCAAAGATCACTGTCTGAACACTGTTCGCTGTGCCATCCAAAAATGCTAGTCAAAGCTCTATTATTCAAAGAAACCATATCTGATCAAAAAATGTTGCTGTCTTCTCTGGGCCAAAGCTTATTTAAAATGTTCAACCATAGATGCCATGTCTTCTGGACTAAAGAGGAGAGGGACCACCTGGCTGTTATTCGGTTGAAAAGTCTGCATCTCTAATGGTATGGGGGTGCATTAGTGTGTATGGATTGGGCAGCTTGCGCATCAGGAAAGGCACGGTCAATGCTGAAAGATATATCTAGGTTTTAGAGCAGCATATGCTCCCTATCCAGTCGATGTCTTTTTCAGAGAAGGCCTTGCATATTTCAACAGGAAACTGCTAACCCAAATACTGCACCCATATACAACAGCATGGCTTTGTAGTAGAAGAGTCTGGGTTCTTAACTGGTCTGCCTGCAGTCCAGACCTTTCACCAATTGAAAATATTTGGCACATCTTGAAACGAAAATAGGAGAAACCCAGACGTATACAGAGTGTTGTTAAAAGAAGAATGGATGCTACACCATTATAAACATGCCCCTGTCCCAACTGAGACGTGTTGCTACCATCAATTAAAAAAATTACCCTTTTTTTTCTTAAAATCGTACATTTTCTCAGTTTGATTGACATTTGATATATTTTCTATTTTGAATAAAATATGGGTTTATGAGATTTGCAAATTATTGCATTCTGTTTTAATGTAGATTTTACACAGTGTCCAAACTTTTTTGGGAATTGAGATTGTAAATAGGCCATTCATACTTACTTGCTTCAGATTCTTGAGGTGCTTAGTGAGGCAGTATAGTGCTTGAGCTTTGCGGCTCCTTTCTAAGTCTTGCCAGACAGAAATCTACTGTCTGTAAAAGATTCTCCATGTGGTTTACCCGGTTATCTCAGCAGCTCTTGTGCCGACATGAAATTGATCTAATTTTTGGCCACTAGATACAGAATCTGCACATTTGAGTTTGAAATTCAGCCATGAACATATGAAAACAATTTGCTAGTGTCCTTTTAAAATGAATACATTTTATATTTTTACTTGTTAAATATACAGTTAATTTTACTAATAAAAAAATATTCATATATTTTGTGTAGTGATATCAGAACATTCAGATACATGCAGTAAGCAGACAGTTGTCAACTGTCTCTCCTGCACATGCCTACATGGAGAACCGCCGGATGACAGCTCAGAGTGGGACGGGACCGGACCAGCTACAGAAAAGGTATGTATAGTGATTTTTGCTTTACAGGGCTAGATAGAATAATCTTAGATTGTGGTTGCCAGCAGATTTAGAGTTAGTCTTTGGCTGAACTTCTACTTTAAGAATTCTTTGTCATTTGAGATTTGATTAGAAAGGGTCAGAAAATATACCTAAAATAAAAAGGTATCAAAAAAATATGGATGCTGCCACTGCTAGCATCTAATTGATCATTAACAGGCTGTCATAAGAACGTTCTTTCTTCAATATCTGGGGTCATTGACCCACAATAAGTACGCAGATGATTAACCTTTTGAATTATACAATGCAAAAAATGCTAAGCATCATAACACAAAATTCATTTTTTTTGTACCATTGACAGACTAACCACGTTTATCCCAAGTTTTATCAAAGAAGAAAAGGCGCGGCTCACCAACTCGGTGAGCAGGGTAAAACATGTTGGGGGGGGGGGGGGGGGGGGGGGCTGGAGAGGCACTAGCTGAGGCCACATTCATCTACATACTACTGCACTGGGTTGGTGAGCCACGCCTTTTCTTCTCATTGCAGCTTAGAGTAGCACTGCAAATTTATTTTTTATCCAAAGTTTTGTTAACTACATTCACAATGTCACTTACCTGAGCTGGCTGGAAGAGATGGAGACCAAGGTTTACCCTCAAACAGGGAGTAAAGAGATGTCTCCTGCTGTCCAAAAGGTGGACATGAATCCGGCTTTGTGCTGCTGCATGGTGGTTTGCCGTACACCTCATTAAACACGCTGTTACTCGGAAACCTCTCCTGCAGAAATCAGATTAAAGAAAGGTTAAATTACTAGATACAAAACCTGGATGAGTCTAAACATCTCCTGACTCCTCTAACATGTGTCCAAATGCCCTCCCCTTACCTGGCTTAGTGAAAATCCAGTGAGTGAGAGGAAAGAGGGGGGCTGGGATATCAGCTCAGAGCTTTTCCAGAAGAGACTTTTCCAAAAGAAAGAGAAAGAGAATTCACTGCCAGATTCAATTATAGTGGCATGAAAAATGCAATCTGGTATTATTGCATAATCTGGGTGGGATTTGGTGGAAAATGGAATTCCGCGTTACCTGTATATTCCATATCTTGGAGTACAGGATGTATAGTCAGATTATGTCAGGTTAAATGCAGTTAACTTCAAGTGATTGGACACTGGCAAAAGTTTGCTGATAATGCCCCTAGTGCACCCACCTATAACTCCACTCACGCCATGGGACTTCCATTTTGTAGTAAGCAGTAAGAAGGAATAGAGCAAAGGTAGCTGTGTCGTGTACTCGAAGATATGGAATTTACAGGAAAAAAATTCTCATTATCTTAATCCTATAGTACAGGACACAAGAAGAGTAATCAGACCATGGGCCATCCCCAAGCAATAATCTAAAGGGTGGGCAACAATAGCAAACAGCCTACAAGGGTCACCAACCCAAACCTTTCAGATGAAAACGTGAACACCTTGTGACTGAAGCTCGAATCAGCAGAGGCCAGGAGATCCACCTAGTAAAACTATGAGAAGGTATGAAGAGAAGACCTGGTAGCAGCTTTGCAGACCTGCGAAAGGGATGTTTGATACTGAGAAGCCCAAAAACAGTAACTGAGCTGGTGGAGTTGGCCTTGATAGGGAGGGGGGGGGGCCCTTTCCTTGAAGACATAAGCCCTGGAAATGAGCTGCCTGAGTCACCTAGCTATGGTGGAAGAGGAAGAGGATGACCCTTTTTGGAACCTTCACTGAGGGCAAAATGGAATTTGATTTTCGGAAGGAAGATGTTGCAGTTAGGTAACCCTAACTGCTCTGGCCACTTACAAAGGAGTGCTATCTCTTTAGTATGCTTAGAGGTAGGACCGAGGGAAGGGAGGATAATCTCATTTGGGTTAAAGAGAAGAGACCTTGGAACAAAGGAAGGTCTGAGGACCACCTTATCTCTGTACAAGATAAGAAAGTTTATTTTAACAGAAAGCGCCTCCAGCTTGGAACATGCCCGGCAGCAGGTAATGGTCACTTTCCTGGCGAGATCCCTCAATGGAACATCACGGATCGGTTCAAAGGAGGTTTTTAACGCACGAAAATACAGATTTATATCCAATGAGATACTGTGGGGCAAAGTGGGTGGTGAACATGAGCCATACCTTAGCTACTAAAGGTTCTTAACAAAGTTGTATAAAGGTCTTAACAAAAGTGTGTTAAGCCAAAGGCCTTTGGAACAGAATAGACAGGGCAAAAACCTGACTAAGACAGATGCTAGTCTAGACCAGACTAGAGAGAGGCCAGGATGCGAGAAAAATAATATTCCAGAGTATTGAGCTGCCTGCTTTTGTACCTGCAAAAACAGGCCTTCCAAGTGTGATGGTAGATCTTACAATGAGTACATTTTCCCACTTTGAGTAAGGTGGGAATGACAGAATCAGTAATGTCCCTGGCTCTACAATTGCTCTAATATTAAATCTACTGCAATTGTACTGCCTGTCTCAATTTTGTATGTAAGTGCTATGCAAACGGTTGGTGCTATATAAATCCTGTTTAATAGTAATCTTTTAGGACCAAAGTCTCAACAGTCATGCCATAAAGCCAGCTGTCTGGCTTGTTTAAAAGAGGCCATGGCTCATCTGCGAGTCGTCCAAGTATGTTCTGTGTACCAAGTTCTCTGGGACAATCAGGGGCAATTAGGATCACTGGAATTAGCTTGTGTCTCATAAAATGCAGAAGGTGAACAGTCTGCAGAACCTCAATAACTTCTTTAAAGAGGTCAAGAGGATCAAGGTCATATTTCTGAATAAATTTCAGGTAGTGGAGAGGCAGAAGGTGCTTGGGGGCCTTGGAGACAGAAGGCTTCAAAAAGGCAGACCGTTTCCCCCAAAAAACCTGAAATCGCTGTAGTAAAATCTGCTTTAGTCAGATATGCCATTTGTTACATGCCTAAAAGGGAGCTAGAATTAGAGGAAGTTAGCTGTCCTAATATGGGGCCTTACTGCAATGCAGGGCAACAGGTATCACCTTGATCATTTGATGGTTTTCCCGTGTACTGTCTATAATCCGAATACTTTTAGGCCCCTATTTCTCAACTCCTCTGTTGTGCCTGGTCTATGCGACTGCTGAGTGAACCCCCCCCCCTTGAAGTACTCACAATGAATGCAGAATTAAGCCCTCGTTCACAATGAACATGGCTTTGAAATTGTCGCACAGTTGCTGTCACACCGATTGGAACAGTGCCACTGCTGGCAACCTATCAAATCGCATGACAAAACGGTTCCATGTGAACAGGGGGTTAAGGATATTTGCTTGTGTGGGAAAGGAGCCGGTATAACCCAGGCACTGGCCGATGTCCTGTGTCTCTTGAGAAGCAGGTACCGAGGAGCAGACATGGTTCTTGCGTTCAGAGTAAATGCCTCAGTTTGAAGGCTTTTGCAGCTACATAACTACCCAAGTGGCAATGTGTGTGGAAACAAACCCACCAAATTCAAAAAGGTAAATACTTTTAGACATTTTACAGGGCCTGGGTGCCATGGGAATGGACCACAGCCAATTACCTGTATAGCACCCTGCAACTAACTACCCGTGAGACCTGAGGCAATAAGCGGTTGGATCTTGATAGAAGTGTCAGTTGAGAGGAAGAAAAAAAAAAAATGAATAAGAAAACTTCACCAGAGAAGAGGTCCATCACCTATGGACACTAGCAAAAAAACTGCAGCCCCATGGATTGGGTGGGGTTATGTGAGGGGTGTTCCCAGCAAAGCTTTCACCCGTGTCAATTCGCCTGAAGGTAGCGGCATATAACCCATGGTCCATGACTACACATCCTGTACGATTAAATTAAAAAAGTTTTGTTATGAAAAAGCTTTCAGCCCTCATTACCCTAAGACTGTACACCTCACTGACAAAACTAGGCTCAGAGCTTGAACACCACTGCACTAGACTGTTGAATTTCCTACACCTTTGACATCAGTAACACATTTCAGCTTGTAAAGATCAAAGCAACTTTTTAAATGTTATAATGGGCCTTATTTATGAAAGTAGGGGAGACTTTTTCTCATTACCCACTGAAGTGCTATTATTCTTTTACTGGAAATAAAAAAAAAAAAAACAGAAGACACCATGTACATATAAGGTTCATTCCATTTTTTTTCTAATGGAACCCAAAAAGAAAAGGTCTATGTTGCCCAAAGCAACTGGATTCTAGCTGTTTCCCTTGCGACAATACTATGACTGGTTATGAGCTACACAAAAATGTTCACCTTCCATAACCTTCTGTAAGATAAGGTCCAATATGTATATTACCACTTAGAAAATGCTAATGGAAAACTATGCTGGGAAATATATGCAGTCTGCCATTTCTAACCTTCTAAAAATGCTAGTTGCCTGGCTGTCTGACTTTAGTATTCTAGGTTACCAGTCTTTTTCATGCAGCAAAATATCTAAAAATATTATAGGACATACAATATGTTTACCATAAACTCAAGGACAATCAAAATGTACTGTCTGGTGGAATCTGGTTTATTATACAAACCTGGATCATTAATTGACCTCTATTTAGATCAGTGTTTCTCAACCACGATTCCATGAAACCCTAGGGTTTCTCCAGTGGTTGCTAGGGGTTCCCTGAGCAATTAGCAATTTTTGCCTCTCAGGTAAGTTCCCACCGACAACACTGATCTTTTTAGTTGGGGGGTATACATCACATTAATGTATCGTGAGATGTAGATATAGTAATTTCTAGCAGAGGTTCCCTAAGACCATAAAGTTATTTAAGCACTTGCTGACCAGTCGTCGTCGTTATATGGTGGCAGGTTGGCTCTCTTGCGCAAATAGCTGTACGGTGGCTCGGGCGGACTCTATGCTCGTCGGCGAGCCACGATCACCTAGTACAGAGGCAGAACGAGGATCTGCCAGCGTAAACAAGGTGGATCCCCGTTCTGACAGGGGACATGCCAGAGATCTACTGTTCCCAGTCATCGGGAACAGTGATCTCTGTCATATCCCTGCCAACTCCCCCCCCTACAGTTAGCACACACATTTTAACCCCTGGATCGCCCCCTATTATTAACCCCTTCACATTGATCACTGCATTTTTATAGCACTGATCAATGTCATGTCACTGGTCCCCAAAAAGTCCAGCTAAAAAACCGCAGGTCGCCGTCATTACTAGTAAAAACGATTAAAAAAAATAAAAGTCCCTAAATCCCATAGTTTGTAGACGCGATTGGTTTTGCGCCAAAACAATCAATATACGCCTATTGCGATTTTCCTTACCAAAAATATGTAAAAGAATATATATCGGTCTAAACTGATGAATATATATATATATGTATATATATATATATATATATATATATATATATATATATATATATATATATATATATATATATATATTTATTTTTTTTTTTGCATAAGTATTATAGCAAAAAAGAAAATTTTTTTTTCAAAACTGTCGCTCTTTGTTAATAGCGCAAAAAATAAAAACGCAGAGGTGATCAAATACCACCAAAAGAAAGCTCTATTTGTGGGGAAAAAAAGGGCATCAATTTTGTTTGGGTACAGCGTCGCACAACCGCGCAACTGTCAGTTAAAGCCACGCAGTGCCGTTTCACAAAAAATGGCCTGTCATTAAGGAGGCAAATCCTTCCAGGGCTGAAGTGGTTAAAGGGTTTCTCTGTGTTGAAAAAGGTTGAGAAAGGCTGGTTTAGATGTTTAATCTCCACAACCAAGTTACTGCTACCACACAGGCCCTAGTGAGACACTACTACGATTATACATACAGGGATGCATTGACCCACCCATGTGAACCATTGAAGGAGAGAACCCCCGAGGGAAGAGACCATTCTATTAGGGGTGAAAAGACACCATAGGGTGTTGTATGGGGTAGGCTTCCCATATAAAAAAAAAAAAAATACATTTTTTTTTTTTTTTTTAGGAGGCAGAAAGCTTAGTGTAAAATGGGGCATCAGCTTAGAGCAGTGGTCTCCAAATTGCGGCCCTTTGCTAGCTTTTATCTGGCCCTTAGGGTGCCATTTTGCTCACCGACACCAATTATGGGGCACATGTTCCTCCCAATGACACCACAGGGGGCCCAATGACACCAATGATGGGGCACAATTCCTCCCACTGACACCAATGATGGAGGATTGTTTAAGCCCATTGATGCTGGGACATTTTGTACTCCCGATGGCCACAATCCGGCCCTCCTGAAGTCTGAAGGACTTTAAACCGGCCCTTTGTTTAGAAAGTTTGGAGACCCCTGGCTTAGAGAATCGTGAGGGACCCTATTCAAATGGAGCTAGAGACACAGCTGTGTGACCATGGTGTATGCGTGTTCATCTTTACAGGAACCAACTCTTCAATAGCATCACTTTATAATACCTCATCAATTATAAAATAAAAAAGTAGTACTTTAATATTCCAAAATTATTTAGTAACACCAACATCTACATGTGACATGTTGCAGAAAAAAAAACAAACAAAAAAAAAAAAAAAAGACATGATAGGAAGACAGAAAGCAGCAAAGGAGAAAGAGTCCAACACACTAAATACATACAAAGAGGCTTCGTCCAGGGAGATTGGCCAGAGGGCCGAGCAGAGCTGGGTACAGATCAGGAGGAGGGGAGAAAGCCAGCTCTTCCTCCTCCTCTAGAGCAGCCAGACTCTTTAACAGGTCCGGGGGCAGGAGAGGGGAACGCTTGGGTTCCTAGTAAGAGAGACAGGCAGAAAAAAGGAAGGGAGAAAAAAAAAAAAAAAGGAGAGAAAGCAGAAAAATAAAATGGAGAGATTACGATAGAAAAGGTTATATAAAACAAAGAAATTGATGAAAGGGCACATTCTGGGGATAGAAGAAAATGGCAGCACAGCATACCTCCATAAAGTATACTATCTATACACAAACTTAATATCATCCTTAGCTTCTAATATGGTAGCGGTTTAGGATTCTTTGTACCACAAAGACTAAGCTGCATCATATAAAGAAGCTGTTCAGGTCTAGACAAGACCAGTATATAAGTCATTTATATAAGTCATCTTGCATTTTGTTTTTTTAATAGTCATTAAAATAGGAATTTTGACTTACCTGTAAATTCCTTCTCTTGGAGTACAGTACAAGAATTGTATTCTTAGACCATTGGTTATATGCAACTACGTCCAGCTGACTGGGCACCCTTCTAGGGCTAGGGCCACCCACAGGGCGCACCATTTAACTCTGACCACTTTATGAGGATTCTTTTTTTTTTTTTTTTTTTAAGCAAGCAATAAGGAATGATCAAGACACAGAGGGGAAGGGACCTGTATCCTGTACTGTATCCCAAGAGAAGGAATTTAGAAGTCAAAAATTCCTTTTATCTCAATCATACAGTACATGTCAACACAGGGCTTGTATTCTTTATTTGACCATAGGATTTACCCAAGCACTAAACTGTGGGGTGGGCAACAAAATAGCAAACAGAACTGCCAACAGCTGATGTACAGAGAGAGCACCAGGCTGAGGTCCTAAGGCAGCGGTTCTCAACAGGTGGGTCGCGACCCCTTCGGGGGTGAAATGCCAATTTGCCAGGGGTGGCCGAATCCCGGGCTGTTCCTGGAGCCCGCGCCACTCTCCCAGACTTTTCGCGGCCACCCAGCAGGGCTGTCCCTGGAGCCTGTGGGCGCCCATTCAGTTCAAGGCATATCTGGGGAGGGGAGGCTAGAGACAGTTGACTGATGAGGAACGTGAAGTGGGAGGGATGGGAGAGACCCTATCTCCTGATTTCGGCATAGGTGTCACTGCTGCGAGACACCATGGAGCCCGAGACACAGTGAGTAACACTGGCCGTGATTATAGGTGCCATTAAAGTCCCCACTACAGTTCTCAGATCAGATAACCTTGATCAAGAGCACCTAAGATAGCTGATCAGAACTCCCCCCAGCACTGCCACTAATTCCTCCACCCCCCCACACTCTCCAAGCCTATTCGCGGCCGCCCAGCAGCTTGACCACTGGTGCCCCTCAGATGGTTTATGTAGGCCACTGCCATGGCCTTGTCCGAACTGTGACCTTGCAGAATGGAGGTCCAGTATTGTAGACACAAGAGCCCTTTAACACTGAGCCGCGGGCAGCATTGGCAGGAAAGTGGCGCTAGTTTTAGCGGTGCTTTACCGTTGTTTCAGAGGCCGAAGAAAGGGTTAAATGCGCCCTAAAAGCGCCGCTGCCGAAGCACTTTGCAGGCCCCTCGGCAGCTGTGCCAATTCATTTCAATGGGCAGGCGTCGTGTATACACCGCTCCTCCAACGCCCCAAAGATGCTGTATGCAGGACTTTTTTTTTTTTTTTTAACGTCCTGCCAGCGCAGCGCCCCCGTGTGAAAGCTCAGGCTTTCACACTGGGGCTGCAGGGGAAGCATTTTTCAGGTGCTATTTTTAGCCCTTTAGCTCCTCAATAACACCCCAGTGTTAAAGGGGTCCAATTGAATGACTCTCAGTTCCAGGATGTTTATGGGAAGACTTAAATCTTGTGGGGGCCAGGTCGCTTGGACAGCCAACTTTATAAAACTGTTACAGGGTACTGTAAACTCCACCCCAGCCTGTAGGGCTGGCATCTGTTGCCACCACCTTCCAGGATGTGTGAAGGAAAGACTTTCCCAATTCTAGGGCAAAAGTGAAGATCCACCAAGTCAGGGAGAGCTTTGTCTGGCTGGCCAGAAGATTGCTCTACATTGTGAGTATATTGGATTAAAGAGTTCTGGAGAGAAACTGGCCAAATGAAACTGCCTCGAAGGAGGCTACCATCAAGCCTAGAACCATCATGCAGAAGCGAATTGAATGGTGGTGGTTTGAGGGTCCATGTGTTCGACCTTAGGGAAGCAACTTTCCCTAGGGGATGGAAATTTCTGGCTTAAGCTTTGCCCAAGATTATACTAAGATATTCCAGGTGGTGTGAGGCCTGTAGAGCAGAATTTGGAAAATTAATTATCCAGGGAAAGGTTTGAAAAACAAAATAGTCTTCTGTACATTGGTAAAAGTTTGTCCTGGTAAATCACATGAATGCCCTAGGCTCACAAAGAATGAGAAGCAAGGCAAGCACTTTTGTGAACACTCAGTACAGAGGCAAGCCCGAATGTTAGTGCTACTAATTGAAAAACGCAGAAAATGTTGATTTGAAGTCAAACAGATATGTGTAGATAGACATTTTGGTACATAAACAAATCTGTTTAGGGATTTAAGTCCAGTATTTGGCACATAGCCCCGTTTGGCATATCATATTTTCGTCTCTAATACTGCAGATCACTGATGGTGTTCCATTAGCTTTTTTCCTAAACACAGCAACCGCAATTTACTGTAAAAGTTTGAAGGTGATCAGTCAGCCGTACAGCTTGACAGTTGACAGCTGGCTTGTCAGATTTACACCCATTCGGGAAAATTCCCTGCAATCGATGCTTAAAAATAAGCGGTTTCAATACTCTCCACAATCATATCCTCAAGGAAAGCAGGTTCCACTTCTGAATCCTGAATGAGATCAGGATGAAAAAAAGACATGAGTTTCTGGCTTCTGGAAACCTAAGGCTCTAAGACATGCTGAGAGTTTACAGTTTGCGTGTCATAATAGTACACTGCTTCAAGACAGGAGAACCCTGAGCGGTAGTAGTGGTTAAAGTTTCTTGTAGGCTGCCCCCCCGAATGCATGCTATTCGACCCTTCTGTCCCAGAGCTCCCTAGAGTCTGTGTCTGTAGAAGATGGCAGCAGGAGTGCAAAAACAAGCTGTGTGTGCTTTCAGCAGAAAAGGCAGGTAGGAAGACATCCTCCAGGAGACATGGCACAGTTACCACATAATCCTGAGACTAAGTACGGACAGAAGAAAAGAAACGGTCAAGTTTAAATTGCTTGTGCTGAGAAATGTTGTTAGCAACAAAGCGACAGGGGTTATCACAATAAAGTGAATACCACCCAAGACCTCTGTCTATAGAACAGCAGAATGTGCCATGCACTGCGATTGTGTTAGTAAAAGCCAGGAAACAGTGTAACTATACACGGGAAATATAGGTCCAGATCACAGTGGGCATACGTCTTCGGGGTCTGGAAACCACAGAAATGGACCTCAGCCCTGGACCTGTATAGCACACCCTGGGACTAACTGCAAATGTTGCACTGAGTGCCAAAGTGAGCGCCTGACACAGGATCTAATGCCCGAAGCAAACATAACAGACTAGCCCCACACAGTGTGGTCTGGGTATGGTCCCCAAGGTACACACTGAGAGTAACCAATCCAGAAACTGCTTCTGGGGATGGCCCTAGCAAATGCAAGTGTTCAATCTCCAGAAAGGTAGCTGCATATAACCCAGGGTCTTAGAATAAAAGTCCTGTAGTGTAAAGGAGGTGTTTGCTTGAAGGATTAAGAGCCTATTGCCACTTGTCTGTTTTCATACAGAAAATTGCATGGGTATTGCCGTTTTACAACTAGAAATCTCATTCTTTCCCATGTGGATGGTTTATATGTATGCACTGCCATTTGGTGTAAAAAAAAAACAAAACAAAAAAAAAACAATGGGCCCCATTCACACTTGTGTGTGTTACCATGTGCCCTGCGGTGCACACGGACAATGTGAATGCAGCCTTCGGCCGTAGACTGTTTGAATCTTGGCCAATTAAGCAGGAACCGGACTAGATTCGAACCATGTATGGGCAGGCTGAATGTACAAAGTTGATCAAGCAACTTGGGTACAACCAGCATGCCGGATTTTACATACGATTATCGGTAGTGGCTGGTATAGCCGCAAGCAATAATCACTGCCGTCCCCGCCGGGAGAATACAATGGCTGGTTGCAGGAAAGAAATTTGCTCCGTATATGGCCTGCCTTAGACCCTTCACCTCATCTTAATATGGTACTTCAGTCAACTTTTTTCTATGCTTTGGATAGTGTGGAAAATTGCTGGTAAAATTGTAGCGCAATCTGTTTACCGTTGGGGAAATGTCCCATTTCCTATTCCAGTAATGGTGGTCAATGAGACTAGAAGAGAAAGGAAATCTCCCTAATGGGGATCCAGACAGTAGTAAACTCTTCCCAAACCTCCCTTCAAGAGTATTTACACCTCTGTCAAGATTTTATTGTCTGCAACCCCTTTGGAGAGATTTATATTTAAAGGATAAGTTCACTTAAAAAAAAAAAAAAAAAAAAAAAAAAAAAAAAGAAAGAAGAAAATGCATATTTTTTTCAGGTAAAAAAAAATGAGCATTTATTATTTTTTGTTGCAGGAGTCTGTGAAGCACTGCACCAGTGATCAGCAGATCTGTCAGCTTCATCGTACCTCGTATGACGAAGGCGGTACATTCTGACAGGAAGTCTCAATGAACTACCACAGTGCCGAACCTTGCAGTTTTTCATTCACAGAGGACTGTGAATGAGTGTGGCAGCAAACACAGGGAGAAGATTCCCGATCTGTGGTCACAGCAGGGGGGCTGGCGCCGGTGCATTCATAACATCTTACACCCTGAATATGGGTGTAACATGTTATGAAAGGTGACCTTTACTTTAATGAAAGAATAATACTGTGTTACAATCTTTTGGCTTCGTGTTCTCTGATATAGCTAGGTGACAGAATAAGAATACTACATTGTTTAAAGATGAACTTTGGGCAAATGAGAAAGGAAACTTATTGAAGCAATTATGTATTTGTTAAAAATTATTAAATTTTTTAATGCAACTCTGAATTTGTCTTGATATCATCCTGTAATCCCCTGTATAGCATCACTGAGACTGGGAGAGAGCAGGCCGACATTAGCAGCCAATCAAGCTCAGCTGAAGTGCACAAGTACAAAGAGTAAACATTATGGCAGAAGGTGAGAGCAAAAAGTGATAATTAAATTTTCTGCTACTCCTTTACTGTCTAATCAGCATATTGGGAATGTATTCTTAAATCAACTGTGCTGTTGCAATCAACGTGCAAAGCCTAGAGCCTGGTACACACTGCGTTTTTGTCCGTTCAAACCAGCAGGCTAAACGAAAAAAAAAAAAAAAGGAAAACGATCGGCTCCGGTCGGAGCCGCTGTACCAACAATCTGACGTACAGCAATCTCCCCCACTGAGCAATTTTGTTCTGACTGGGGGACGCACCCCCAACCCCCCCCCCCCACACCCAAAACACTCAGATCAGCGCTCTCAGCTATTGGCTAAAAACGCTGATTGGGAGCCGGTCGACTGCTGGTTTTCCAGCATGCTCGGCCGGCTTCTGTGGGGCCGGCTGCCGTACACATGGGTCGAATGTCGGCCCGTTTTTGATGAACCGGCTGTTGTTCCCCCAGCATTCAGCCCATACGTACGGAGCTTAGCAGTCCCTTCACGATCACAGGACTGACTGGGACATAATTACAAATCATTGAACAGTAAATCAATACCCAAACATGTATTGCTTCTTGATTATATAACTGCACAAATGGAATTTAGTGGGGATGTGGGAATGTGTGCCTATTCAGTCAAAAGAGCATTTGTGAGGTCAGGTACCGAAGTTGGACAAGAAGCCCTGGCTCGGAATTGGCATTCCAATACTTCTCAAAGGTGTTCAAGGAGGGTTCAAGTCAGGACTCTATGAACTCCATCTAATTTCTACACACCAAACCTCTCTATGGACTTGGCTTTGTGCACAGGAGCACAGTCAACCTTAAACAAAAAAACAGCCTTCATAAAAGGTTGGATGTACAACACTGTCTGAAATGTTACTGAACTATAAGCTGTTCCCTTAAGATGGAGGATGGCAGTAAGGAGGTTGATGGATCATGAAAGTTTTTACAGACCCGTACACATGTCTTACCTCAAACGGCAATCTAGTCACTGCATCCTGGCCTGTACGATAGCCAGTAGGCTGGCGCTGGCTCCTTTGGTTATTAACAGACTGCTGTGCCAGGAAGCTTCGGTTGTCATTTAGATTGTAAGAACTTTGGTCCCCCCAGTAGAAGTCTGAAATCTTCATTTCGGCAGAGCTGTGGTTATATGTATCCATATGGAAAGGCTTCACCTTCTTCTCCAGAGGCTGCTGCATGACCGGGTGCTGCAGGCACTGCTCCAGCATGCTCATAGGCTCAGTGGGCAAACGGCCGTCCATGAAGTAATTCTGCTTCATGGTTGGTGGCATCAGTTTTCCCAGTGAGTTGGAGACTTGAGGATTGTTCCATAGCTGCTTGGAAGGGTCTGCTGCCTGTGAGTACTAAGAAATAAAAAGACTTAATGCAAGAGGAAAACATTAAACTGCACACAGTTATATTTTCAGAAAAAAAGCGGACGGAAAGCTACCAAATTGCCAAGAGTAGTCAGCATTAGGAAAACTAACATAAACCACTACTAACTAGAAGAAGAAGTGCTGTGCTAAGTAGCAAGCTTCTTACATACTGCTAAATACTTTGACATAATATCTAATAAGAAGAGAAGCAATTTTCTTTTATAGCAACTTTAAAAAGGGTAACTTCAGCACAATGTTCTTCTTTACCTATGTGGGCGTGTGTAATATAAATAATAAAAATACACACACACACACACACACACACACACACACACACACACACACACACAGGCCACTTTATTAGGTACCGGGTGGGACCCTCTTTTGCCTTCAGAACTACCTTCATTCGTCGTGAAATAGATTCACCAAGGTGTTGGAAACATTCCTCAGAGATTTTGGTCCACATTGACATGATAGCGCCACACAGTTGCTACAGATTTGTCGGCTGCACATCCATGATGCGAATCTCCCAATCCACCACATCCCAAAAGTGCTCTATTGGATTGAGTTCTGGAGACTGTGGAGGCCATTGGAGTACAGTGATCTCATTGTCATGTTCAAGAAACCAGTGATGAGATGATTTGTGCTTTGTGACATGGTGCATTATCCTGCTGGAAGTAGCCATCAGAAGATGGGTACACTGTAGTCAAAGGGATGGACATGGTCAGCAACAGGTAGGCTGTGGCGTTTAAACAATGATCAATTGGAAACTTTTACATCTAATAGCCAAGTAAGTATTTGCTGAATTTAGGGCTACTTATTATCATTATTTTTTTTTTTCTAATTCCATCCCAAGGCTTTTGGATTATTTAGAGTATGCATATTTTTATATTGTATAGATTGATTGACCCCTCTGGGCATCCTTCTGATTCTTGGTACCATCCAGGCACCCGGGGAAGGCGTGGGGCATGTCATGCGTATGAGAGTTATGCTGTTCTAAGTGAGTGGTTTCCTCTATGCATCACTTATATACCTTTCTGGGACATCTCACCTTTTGATATGTATATCTGTACCCATTGTCCATATTTGAAATAGGATTATTTCTCCTTTCTTGTGCAGAATCCCTCTGCTTGGTGTCAGGCATATAGGTCCTGATGAAGCGAAAAGTCGACCTGCCATATTTAAGCAGCAATAGGGAGTAATATACATAATATGTGTGGCTTATTTTATTGGAAGCCAACGCTATTTGTTTTTAATGTTATATTGTCAATTGTTTATATCTTTGTATAATAAATTATTTTTCTAATATTTTGTATTCCTTTTCTGGTACCTATAAAGTCCACTCCAACGTTCCCCCCTTTTCATTAGCAATGATCAATTGGTATTAGGGGCCCAAAGTTCGCCAAGAAAATATCCCTCTACACCATTACACCACCACCACCAGCCTGAACCCTTGATACAAGGCAGGACGGATCCATGCTTTCATGTCGTTTACGCCAAATTCTGACCCTACCATCTGAATGTCGCAGCTGAAATTGCGGCTCATCAAACCAGGCAACATTTTCCCAATATTCTATTGAGCAATTTTGGTAAACCTGTGCGAATTGTAGCCTGTTTCCTGTTCGTTCTTAGCTGACAGGTGTGGAACATGGTGTGGTCTTCTGCTGCTGTAGCCCATCTGCTTCATGGTTCGATGTGTTGTTCATTCAGAGATGGTATTCTGCATACCTTGGTTGTAACGAGTGGTTATTTGAGCTACTGTTGCCTTTCTATCATCTAAAACCAGTCTGCCCATTCTCCTCTGACCTCAACAAGGCATTTTCATCCACACAACTGCCGCTCACTGGATATTTTCTGTTTTTGGAGCCATTCTCTGTAAACCCTAGAGATGGTAGTGCTTCAAAACCCCAGCAGATAATCAGTTTTTGAAATACTCAGACCAGCAGTCTGCCACCAACAACCACGCCAAAGTTGCTTAAATCCCCTTTCTTCCTCATTCTGATGCTCAGTTTGAACTTCAGCAAGTTGTCTTCACCACATGTAGATGCCAAAATGCATTGAGTTGCTGCCATGTGATTGGCCAATTAGCAATTTGTGTTACAAAGCAATTAAGCAGGTGTACCTAAATAAAAGTGGCCAGTGAGTGCATATACACACACACACACACACACACACACACACACAGATATAATACACATTTTTTTAGTAAATAATTTTAGATGGACAAAA
This sequence comes from Aquarana catesbeiana, assembly GCF_042186555.1. NCBI lineage: Eukaryota > Metazoa > Chordata > Amphibia > Anura > Ranidae > Aquarana > Aquarana catesbeiana. Next base: position 275,756,816 of record NC_133330.1, on the reverse strand, counting down.
AAAGTTTTGTTGATGGCATACTACTGAATTACGAAGTAATGGCAACATTGACAGTTGGACACTCAATTGGTTCAATGCCAATTTAAGGAAATGCAACCCTGAAATGTACACACCAGCGAGATAGATAGCGCTAGCATGCTCAGCAACTTAAAAGAAAGTAAGCCAAAGGTGCACACCCCTTCCACTCAACTCCTTCATGAATTAGTTATGTGCATATCACTGGTAAAATCTAAAAATGCAAGGCAGTTAGAGCTCGTGTACATTAATCTTCTATATACCTAGGTATAAAAAAAAAAAAAAAAAAATTACACAGTGCAGCCCTTGGTCGTCAATTATGTTACAGTTTAGACAAGCATCAGCTACCATCTAGATTCAATTTTAGTAAATACCTGAAGATTGTGGTGATGTGGGTTCTTGCCCAGTCCTTGTATAGGTTTAGTGGGAGACTGCTGCTGTTGCTGCTGCTGCTGCTGTTGCTGCTGCTGAGCCATTACTTGAATCTGTAGCTGTGCTGCAGTCTGATTGCTGGGCTGAGTAGGAGAATTGGACGGAGCCTGTGTATTTGACTGATTGCAAAGTGTTCCCTGGTTTCCTGACCCTGGACCTGAAGGACGCTGCTGACTGTAAGGAATGTGGGACTGTTTGCCAGGAGGACCCTGGTTTCCAGCAGCTGAATGAGATGAAGGTTGCAAGAAGGATCCTGGAACATTGACCCCAGGAGGAAAGGTATAGCCAGAACTCATGGTAAATGCCACGGGTGGTGGGATGACATAGGCAGGAGGAGGAAAACCTAAAGAGGAAAAGTCCATAATAAAAGTGAATATTGGGAGAGCTTAAAGGCTGCATAACCAATACACACACACAAAAAAAAAAAAAAAAAAAAATATGAACATGAACTGACCAGGCCGGCTAGGCAAGGGAGGGAAAGCTCCAGGATGGTGGATCGGTATGAACTGGGTGTTGGTGCTAGGACTAGTTGTTGGCGTCACTGGCGTCTTTCTTGCCTCAGAGACTGGCGTTTTCACCTGATGGAAAACGGAAAGCAATTTTAAATAATAGTAAAATGTCAAAAAAAAAAAAAAAAAAGGATAATCCTATATTATAAGGATGTTTCCCACCTCTCTCAGCCCCTTGGTAAAGAGTAGCAGGACCCCTGCCCATTTTTTTTCTTGTGCAACTTGGCAGTGTGATCATTTAGATATAAGATCCCCCCATAGATTAAAACAAAGGTATGATGTATTTTTATTGCGCACAAGGTTTTAAACAGATTTGCTTATTTGCCACTAGAGGGAGCTCAATATTTCACTGCAGTCTCCACCGCTTTGCTTAGAGTATATGTAAATCCAGTCACTAAATCCTCAAACAAATAAGAGAAATACAGCCAAAGCGCATTTGGCTGTATTTCCCCTGTGGATCACAGGAGTGCAGTTAGTTTTGCACTCCTGTGACCCGTTTTCAGCAGAGATCGGGCTGAAGTCCGCTCTCTGCTGACGTCACAGTGTCGGTCCAGGCTTGGGAGCCATCACAACCATAGAGACCCGGGATCCGCCCAGATCCCTGGACTGGCACCTGACTCAGCCTCTTAGCAAGCCCCTGAGAGACTGAGCCGGCCGCTCTTGCCCCCTCCACAGCCCAGTACTCCAGTGAGTGTAAGGGGGCAGAGCAGAGAGCTGTGACTGACAGCAGCCCTCTGCTCACAGAGCGGTGAGAACCGGGCGATCAGCGGTGTTTGATCGATCGGTTCTCAGGCGCTGGGGGACAGATGCTGCATCCACCAAGGTAAAAGTAGACAAAAAAAAAAAAAAAGAAGAAAACCCATACTTCTATTTTAATTCATCATGAAGCTCCTTGTTCAGGAGCTCTCTTTATATAGGGTGACAACACCCTATCCCCATCTCTCAACTGTGGTGCTGGGACTTAACCACACATGACTGACAGAGCTGCACGATTCTGGCCAAAATGAGAATCACGATTTTTTTTGCTTAGAATAAAAAGATCACGATTCTCTCACGATTCTCGCGACATAAAATCTTTCACATTATACAAAAAAAAAAAAAAAATGGGCTAACTTTACTGGTTATTTTTTTAATTCATTAAAGTGTAACTTTTTCCCAAAAAATTGCATTTGAACGACTGCTGCGCTAATATAGTGTGACATAAAATATTGTAACAACCACCATGTTTTTCTCTAGGGTCTCTACTAAAAAAAAAAAAAAAAAAAAAAATATATAATGTTTGGGGATTCTAAGTAATTTTCTAGCAAAAAAAAAAAAGAAAAAAAAAAAAAGGATTTTAAACAACCAATGTCAGGAAAAGGTTTAGTGTTTAAAGTGGTTAAACTTCCCTCATTAAGACCCCTTTCACACTGGGTTGTTTTGCAGGCACTATTGCGCAAAATGACCTGAAACAGCCGCTGCTGTGTCTCCAATGTGAAAGCCTAAGGGCTTTCACACTGGAGCGGTGCGCTAGCAGGACGCTGACAAAAGTCCTGCTAGCAGCATCTTTGGAGCAGTGTATACACCGCTCCTGCCCATTGAAATCAATGGGGCAGCGCAGCTATACCAACGGCTTTGCGGGCGGTTTTAACCCTTTTTCGGCTGCAAGCGTGGGTAAAACCGCCCAGCTAGCGGGCCGAATAGCGCCGCTAAAAATATCAGCATTTTACCGCCGATGTACCCACCGCCCCAGCGTGAAACCGGCCTTACACACCAAAGTGTATTCCTCTGATCTAAAGGACAAATCATTACAATGTTTATACTTAAGTTCCACTGCTAAAGAATGTTGTGATTCTTGGCAGAAGAATTTTTTTTTCCCTTTCTTTAGCAGAGCAGAGAATTCTCTGCATAGAAAGAATCGGGAAATATTTTGTGAAGATCGCAACGGAGAAAAAACATCGCGATAATGGTTCTCAACGATTAATCGTGCAGCTCTGACAAATTCTATGATATCCTCCCACTTTTTCTCCCTACTACCATTCATGTTGATAGTGCTCTGTTCCTTTTAGGCCTAAGCACATTTGTGCTTTATAATAGGGCCTTAATTTATTATTACATTTTTAAGTAGCGGTATAGTCACTGCTGGGATAAGATAGCAGCTATACATGAGTGTATTGTTTTTGATGATTTTGCCAATTCAGAGGCTCGCATTTTGGGAGTGGCAAAGCTAAGGCACCAAAAAGTGTTATGCACTGCAGCAAGATTATTAAAAGAGAAGTATTAATAATACTAATAAATAGTAATAAAGGTTACACACAAATAAAAAACGCTGACCATTGTAAGCACCCCCGTCAGTGGTAAATTATTTGTCTCAACCCTGCCACATCTGCAGGACAGCTTGTTCTGTTGAAAAACAGACTTCCTAGTAGGATCACCAGGTGAAAAGAAAATAAAGAAAAGAAAGCCTGAAAAAGAAAACTAATGCAGCCAGGTTTGCTTTGGGTTTAATACCACTTTAAAGCGGGGTTCCACTCAAACTTTTAACTTAATCTTACCCCCTTCAGTTAATTGCATAGATGATCAAATGCTGCACGGAAAACATTTTTATCGCTGTAATTTCCTTTATATTGTACTTTATTGTGGCACTTCCTGTGTCTCCTCCCATGGGAGTAGGCGTGTTTATTGCCTTTCCCCGGCGCCGCACTCCTCCTCTCTCCTGGGAGCTTAGTGTCAGGCTTCCCAAGATTCAGTGCGGAAACAATGATCATGCGTGTGAACAAGCTGTGAATGAACAGCATTCACCGCATCCCGGAAATCAATGCTTGTGGGCTTCACATGCCTACAAGCAAGATGGAAAATGCCAGCATCACATTTTTTAAGTTATTCTTCAGTACGAAAACAGACAGAGGACACACAGACAGACACCGAAACTGTGAGTATTATTTTGGGATTAGAAAAGTGTCTCAATGACAAAAAAAAAAAAAAAAAAAAAAAGGATTGGTTGCCGGACTCCCGCTTTACGTATCCAAAAGCAAATAGGGGCGATATCTACCCTCTTAAGGGCCGGCTCACGCCACAGCGCAAGCATTACAGCATTTGTGCTGAGACACATTTAAGTACAATATTGTAATGGGTTGATGCGTGTTTCTGAAGCGCCCACCTGCGGTTTTCGTGCATTTTTGTCAAGCTGCGTTATTACGTGCCTGAAACATCCCATAATGTAACCTCAAAGATGGCTGCAGGGAGAACCACTTTTTCAAAGCTGTACTGCGCAGTCATGTGCAGATGTGTTGCGTTGCAGCGGGATGCACTGTGTAGTGTTGTTGCAGTGATATGTTGCGCAAAAAGGATGCATGCATCTTTTTTAGCGCAATTCCAGGCAAATCAATGCATAGGTGTGAACACTGATTTAAAATATATATTTCCCCTGCTATTTCAGTGTGGATATGTTTGGCAACGCCGTCCAATGCATCACGACTCTGGTGTGAAATGGCCCTAAAACTTTATTTTGCTGTTGTGTTACAATGCCTCATTTTATCAGCAGGTGGTACTGCAAGCAAAAATTATAACAGAAGCCTTCTGTCCTAAAGAAACTGGGGAACTGCGCGAGGTGAAAGTACCTTTGGTTTTACTTCACAGAAGGGTCTTAAAAAATAAAATAAAAAAAATATTGGAAATTACCTTTGAAAAGTCATATGTGAAAACAAATCTAGGAACAGACAATGTCAAATCATTTTTAAAGATACGGGCTCAAAGGTGGTTTCCTGGCAATTTAGTAAGTTCCTGACTTGGTAAAGTCATGCTTAAAGACTTTGCATGCATTTTTCTACTATTTTTAGGATCGGTGGGCTACTGCCACAACGTGCAAGTATGCACAGCATCCTTTATTATTGCACAACTAGGTCCAGTGTGCCCTCCTCCAGCAATGCAATATTTGCACCTCGCCTTGTCACTGATATCTTTCTCCTGGTCATCTTCCAGATCTTGTGTTTTCTGGCTCCACAACTGGGAAACCACTGATGATGCAAGTCCTGCTGCATGAGCCATGTGGAGTTGCATCATGCTGGCACGTGAAATCAAATGCTAGGGGGGGGGGGGGGGAAGGACGACCTTCTAGCACACAAATTTAAAGGCCCACGGGCAGAATCTGGCCTGCCAGGCCATTTCATGTGGCCCTTGCACGCAGGGCTTTTTTTCAGCTAGAATGTAGTGGAGCTACCTACACTGCCAGGGGGTACTAGAGCCAGGCCTGGCAGGTGTGATGCAAGGAATCTTTTTTTTTTTTTGGGGGAGAAGAGATGAGGGTGGTGGAGGGAGATGTGTGCAGAGGTGGGGGGGAAATGGTACAGAGGTTAGAGCCGATGTGATGTTAAGAGGGGGGGGCAGGGGTGACATGAAGGGGGGGGGGGGGGCGAGGGGTGGTGATGTAGAGAGGGGCAGTGGACACTAAAGTGAAGGGGAAACTGATGTGAAGTGGGTCACTGATGTGCAGGGAACTGAGGACACTGATGTGAGAACAGGATGGGGATATAAATCGAGTGGGGTGTGATGGGAAGGATTGGGGACATCCCACAACCATACAATGAGGACCTCTGCTGGAAGAAAATTTTACTGATTGGACCTCCATAAATTTTAATTTAATACCCCTCCTTTAGTACATAAATCACTGACCCAAAGCAAGCATGCAGTCAGTGAAATGCTATGATACCTGATATGCACATAACGCCTGTGCTTGAACTGGCAAAAGCAAGCCAGCAATAGCAGCTTCTATATTTCTATCCTTTAACTGCAGTAGAAATCCAGAATCAGGCTGTACTTTATCAAGGATATAAATCCTGTGGCAGGTAGATAGTTTACACACATTTAAACTGCTTAATTAGCCACTTGCTTTGAGTTAGGCTTTCAGGAGTCAGCCAAAAGAAGCTTTCACAAAGGAGTAAGCAGACAAATGTTATGTGCCAATCTCTAAGGCATGCTGTGTCTCAGTATTTTTTTCAGTCCTACTATTACTACATATAGCTGCCAGGTCTCATCTCCATTGGGACACATACCTGTACAGCAATGCTCTGCTTTGCAGGTTCCTGGTTTTTGTCAGCAGCAGTCTTCTTGGGCTCATTCTTCCTTTTATTGTTATTTTCCTTCTTGTTACCTATAGCATTCATGCCCTTGTTATAGTCCCTTTGTTCCTTGCCAGCATTCGCTGTTCTGGTGTAGCTTCGTGCTGGCAATTCCCGGTTTACTTCCTGTGGTTTAATGTTCTCTTTGAAAGTCACCACTGGCTTTTCAGAGGATTCACAGCTCAGGCTACGCCCAGTGGACAGTACAGATTTTAAGCCAGGGCTCCCTTCAGATCTTTGAGTTTCTGCATACTTGTCATGTGGAGAGGACCTGTCCTCTGCATCAACTGTATCTTCAATCATTAATTCTGGAATATCCGTAGAGAAATTAATTTCGCCTTCAATGCTGCGACACTGCATAAGCCTGTCAAAGAAAATGTTATATGTTAGCATTGGACATTTCATATCGAAGTTTATATTGAACAAACTTCAAAAGGAAGATTTTGGGGAAGACTCACATCTCCTCTTAGTAATATATCCATGCAACACAGAGGGATTACTTCCCACAGATCTCCTGGATTTTAGACAAACTCCAAGCAATCGCCAGTTCTCCAGAGATCCTCTGTTGCAGTGCAATAATAAAATACAGCGATTCCAGGTGGAACTTTAGGCTGTTTTGTACACAACTGCAGAATGGTTTCAGGCAGCTGTACAAGAAGGATGTCAGCTTACATTTTTATCTCTGTACAGGTCTACCTAATAGTGTTCTAGAAATCTAAAAATATTATATATAAAATAGAATACATGCAATGTATCAGAATCTAAAATGAGCATGGAAGCAACGTATAAAAAGTTCCTACTGGTTTCCGTTTATACTCTCCCTGGCCCCAAAATGCTAATGGAGCCGTGATCTACGCTCCCTTATCTTCTATGGAAGGCAGGAGAGGTCTAAAAGACCCCCAATGTTTTATTAAAGAGGTCCGGTCCTAAAAATATCACATGAGACTTTTTATCCCCTATGTGATATAAAGTTTTAGTGAAAAAACAAAAATATACCCAAGCACTTTAAAGCCCATCCTCCAAAAAAATTGTGAGTGGGCGCCTATGTACGAGAAATAGACGTTACATATCACCGTGCACGCCAGAGATAGGGAGCAATCATTTTAGGGCCATTATTCAGTTCACTCTAAACTGATAATCTGTATGGGGCTTTTAAAGTGTGGCTATGGAAAATATAGGGTACCGAAGCTGGCCTTCATTTTACATGGGCATGCACAAATTTAAATTGTGACATGCTAGGTATCTAATCAGGGTAAAGCTTCATCTATTATCCAAAAAAATTGGGTAATATATTGCATTTTTGAACCCTAAAAATGACCTTACTCATATAGTTTACTGAAAATTTGCGCTTCATAAACCACTGTGTAAATATAAAATTGTAAACCTGGCTCTGGCAGCGAAAGGATTAAAGCAGTTGTAGCTTTAAAATTTTTCAAAATTTATTTTTTATTTAAGAAGTTTTCAAAACCTCTCTCCCCCTAGCAGAAAACTCCTCTCTCTCCAGAGGCTGCAGCTGAAGACCATCATGTTCTGGGAGACATAACTACAGTTCTACAATCGGTGAAGCTTACTCTCCCTGACCTGCAAAGATATAGGTCTTACTAAGCGAAGGGAATTTTAGACTGATGCTTCTACAAAAAGAGCAGCAATCCTTTCCTGCAGCCTCATGCCAGGAGAGGGCACTTGTTTTTGGACTTGTTTTGTGGAACGATCGGGTACCCCAGATGGTTTTGGAACTACATTTCCCATGATGCTCAACTACACTGCAGAGCGCATGAGCATCATGGGAAATGTAGTTCCAAAAAATCTGGGGTGCCAAGGTTTGCCATCACTGATCTAGGTGCTCTGAATGCTAGAGAAAAAAAAAAAAAGCTTCAAAGTGATTGTAAAGATTTGTTTTTAAAAAAAAATAAAAAACGTGTTATACTTACTACCTGCTCTGTGCAAGGGTTTTTACACAGAGCGGCCCCGATCCTCCTTTTCTGGGATCCCCCGGTGGCGCTCCTGGCCCCTCCTCTTCATTGAGTGCCCCCAGGGACAGCCGCTTTCCATGGGGGCACCCGTGCGGGGCGTGCTCCAGAGACCTGCTGCTGCATCCATTGACACAGACAACAGGACTCGGCCCCGCCCCTGGCTCCCGTGTCACTGGATTTGATTGATAGCAGCAGGAGCCAATGGCTCCTGCTGCTATCAATCTATCCAATGAGGACCCGAGACAGCGGCTGGAGCTGCTAGGCTCGTACACATCGCTAGAACGATCAGGCTCAGGTAAGAAAAAGGAGGGCTCTGGGCGGCTGCTGCAGCACAGAAGGTTCTTCACCTTAATGCACAAAATGCATTAAGGTGAAAAACCTTGAGACTTTACAACTCCTTAAAGGTAACAGACAGGTGTATGTAGGTTCTGTAACAAACATATAAAGAGCTGTTGAGGAAACTCACCGTGGCTGATTCTCACAGATCCATTTTCCCGATGACACAAGACGTACTGGTCGCATCTGACGATGCTGGGTCTCCCGATCTCCAATAATGGCTTGATGACCTCTAGAGAAATCAAGGTTCCTAAACCGGTCACAAAGATACATCAGAATATGTATTCTATCCAGGTAAGTTACATGCACATACTCTGGACAAAATATTCCATTGAGATCAAACTGAAGCAACAGTTTCCTGTGTCAGAAATGTGCAGAAATCCCCATCATATAGGAACTATTCACCTTATAAACAGTTCATTAGTGCTTGATAAGATTTTCCCCAAGACCAAGTTATTTCACTGGGTGCTGACATCTCATGCAGCATAGAAAGGTGAATCCAGGCTGGTAATCGCAGTCTTTACATAAAAGACAGCTGAGTTACCAGTTGTGGATCCTAAAAAACCCAAAAACTTAATTGAAATACATACTGTCCTCCTACCTCTTTTTTACTGACCGAGATTAAAAAAAAAAAAAAAAGTTTTGTTAATTTGCCTATGGTTTGCACAAAAAATAAAATAATTTTTTCTAGGCTACATCACCAAAAGTAAGCCTAGTCTGTCATAAAAATCAGTAATATGTATTACTTTGTTTGCTTATGCAATGACAAAGTTATTGCCGATTAAACAGACCCAAAAATGTAAATACTGTAAAAGCCGAACTGGTTTAAGTGCGAGTTCACACTCGTGTGCTGCAAATACTGTGCCGATTCCAAATCGAACCCAGTTAGTTAATGCGAACCACTGCAGGTGTGTATGTTAGGTTAAAGGGGGGGGGGGGGGGGGGGGTACCCTGTCCCCACTTCCGTCTGACCTCGCCGCGTTCAGCCACCCTCCTCCTTCCCCTGCTGCCAGGCCAATAAGAGAGTGCAGCGTGCTTCGCACATGCGCAGTAGAGACCCGGCTGAGAAGCCGCAAGGCTTCACTGCCGGGCTCCCTTACCGGCAATGGGGGCGGCAGCACCAGACAGCCGATGGAACACCACTCTAACCACACCGCAAAACTGGTTTGCAGTTTGCGGATTCGGTGCAATTTGTGAAAACTTCACTTTACAGTGTGTAATAAGTGATGCACATTTACCTGAATGCAGGCCGAAGAGCCAGGAATCCCTGCAGCTCAAATTCCTCTGGAAGTGGCAACACTGGTGGTGCAAGAACAAACAATGTAATTTACAGAAACCTACAAAAGTTTCAAAACCACATGCACCACATATTTATAAAATGCTAAAGATTTAAATGCAGCCTTGGAACCCTAATGTCACACTAGTGATGCTGTTGCTAGCGAGAATTCACCAGAGACAGGATCTCTAGAAAACATAAGGAGGGCAACATGCCTGCTTTTGTATGTGTTGCTCCCTCAAGGGTGAGCTGTCATTCTTTCACATTCTTAAATGTTGCATAACTCAAGTTACCGGCGACAGAGAGCCTTGTTCCTCCAGAAACACCACATGAAAGCAGGCCAGTGTTTCCACTCCCTGTTGTATTCTCTCAAAGCAATCAAACTGCTGTCCTGCCAGTGACAGGATCTCCAGTGTAACATGGCGCTTACACAAGGGGGTAAATGGGTTTTGATGGCACAAGTATATTTGTACATAATATACCACCATACAACCACAGGCAGCAAGGAAAGAAATTGCTGACTGTGTTGATGGGGGAATCCTTCCCACAGGGCTATTGTGTTCTGGCAGGGGGATGCCTTAGTTGCCGGGAGAACACACTGGTTATTGCTAGTCGCTACAGCCATTGGCAAAAACTGCATTCCAAAAGTCCAACTTGGTTGGATGGACTGGATTGATTTGGGTACAATCAGCCTACCCTTCGATGGCTTGAATCACGGCTGAGATTTGAACCATCTGTGGCTGGCTTTTGAGTCTATGTTGTGACTTTGAGGATGAAAAATTTCATATTAAAAGCAACCAGAAAGTCAGGGATAGCTCGTTTTAAAGCCCCATTAATGCTTGCTAAGAATGCATAGTTTAATGCTAATAGTCTGGGCACATGCACACTTTAAGTTTCTTCTGGTGTACAGGACTCCGAAAAATTGAGCCCCTGTAAACAGTTATATAAGCTATATACAAATGGTGCTTAAAATAGAAATAAAGACAAAACTTTTTTTGAATTGAGTAGGGGAGGGTTATAACCCTTGTTTGCCACCTGTGTCCAATAACCAAAAGAGAAAGCAAAAGGAAGTGCCCACAAAGTGAGGGAATTCCAGGTCGTGACAAGGGTCACCAGATCTTTCACTTTCAGTAATAAGGGTAAAGATGTAGGAGAGAGTGAATCTCTTAATGGGGGCACAGACAGCAATAAAAACCTGACAGATGTTCTAATCCCTCTGCACTCAAAAGGTTTTGCCTTTAGTTATACTTTAATGAACACTCCTGATTTTTAAATAATTCACAGCTTTAGTAACATGTAGGTGTGCAGCTTAGGCTGTAAATGACCACCTGATCTAGGTGCAATACCACTGGTGCCATATTTTCACTGCAGACATCATCAATTAAACATCACTGTTAAAATGATGATTGTGATCCCACGGCATAAAAATGCATAGCAAGCTTGTCCATTGTAACTGCTTGATCTAGCTAGTGAGTCTGACAAAACACTTCACCTCAGATAACTACAATTTCAGGTGTCACCTCACAAATGCACCTCCTTGCAGGTATGTTCATTAAAAAGAAACTGTTTTAGGTCCAACTTTCATAAAATGCTAGCTACTTGGCATTCTTTGGCATCAATACTTTGGAGTCACTCATATGAATTGAAAAGACAGTATTTTGGTTGTTCACTTCTGAGTTACTGGCACAGAGCAAGCATGAAAGTAATTACATAGTTACATAGTAGGTGAGGTTGAAAGAAGACACAAAGGCCATCAAGTCCAATCTATGTGTGTGATTATATGTCAGTATTACATTATATATCCCTGTATGTTGTGGTCGTTCAGGTGCTTATCTAATAGTTTCTTGAACCTATCAATGCTCCCCGCTGAGACCACCGCCTGTGGAAGGGAATTTCACATCCTTGCCGCTCTTACAGTAAAGAACCCTCTATGTAGTTTAAGGTTAAACCTCTTTTCTTCTAATTTTAATGAGTGGCCATGAGTCTTGTTAAACTCCCTTCTGCGAAAAAGTTTTATCCCTATTGTTGGGTCAACAGTACGGTATTTGTAAATTGAAATCATATCCCCTATCAAGCGTCTCTTCTCCAGAGAGAATAAGTTCAGTGCTCGCAACCTTTCCTCATAACTAATATCCTCCAGACTCTTTATTAGCTTTGTTGCCCTTCTCTGTACTCGCTCCATTTCCAGTACATCCTTCCTGAGGACCATTGCCCAGAACTGGACAGCATACTCTAGGTGCGGCCGGACCCGAGTCTTGTAGAGCGGGAGTAATGTCACTGACTCAAAGTAATGAAGTCTTTGGATTGGCAGCACAGCTAGTTATCTAGATTTGCAGAAGTCAGGTGTTCATATAATTCTTTTAGCAAAGGTTTCTTTTACTGCTTTAAGAATGTAAAGTTATTTTAAATTAATACCTGTTCTGTATAAAGAGGCACATCAAAATGAATTTATGCAGAACTATACTGAAGTTGCCAACAGCTCAGTCTAAGCTGTAAGTGAAGTCCCTGATGGCATCACAGAGACTTGCCCAGCCCACTGAGCTAACATTGCAAACATAGGTGTGCACAGCCTCTTGCATTATGGTGTGCACCCCAAAGCTCAAACACGCATGCCTTTCTCTGATGCCTCAGCTGCACAGGACAGTGAATAAATGGGAAGTGCTCTGTCCTGAGCGGCTTCCTGTTCCTTCACAAACTGAAGCCTAGTAAACACATAGTAAATGACATATTTACTGGCCCCTTCCCCTGCTCTCCATCCTGAAACATCCCCCGCAACAGCTGGGGGGAGAGGAGGGAGCCAACAGCACTGCAGGGCTGGGAGGGGGTGCCCAACACGAGAGGAAGACTGGGCAGTAGGGGGAATCTGCACTGCATGTAGTGATTAGGGTGTGCCCAGGCACACCCCCTGCGCACACCTATGATTGCAAATTAACCTGCACATGTGGCTGCTGAATAGTTTGACTAGTTAGTAAACCAGGTACCCTGTATTCAATATATCTGGTCGCCCACAGTGCATAGAACATGGAAATGCAATTCTTTTATTAAACATAAACTGCTAAATACCTTCTCTCATCAGCAGTATATAGCAGTCTTGTGACTTCTAGCAGTGCAACTCTAAGTCACTAATTGTTAGGCAGCCTGGATAGCGGTAACTAAAGTGATATTAAGTGCACAATGTTTAACCACCACTGTTCTTTATGAAAATGTGTATGCGCCGTCTTCTGCAGCAGTCACGTGATCTTTCTCTCTCTGCTGTTCGAGTCCATAGATCTGTGGAACAGGCCTCTATCAATGTGATGATGTATGCTCTATATGTCATCTAAGGAACACTGCACATATAGCAGGAGGAGGTGCTGCCAATCACATCATTAGAAACGCCCCTCCTGCCTATGTATTTTGTGTATTTAACCACTTCAGCCCCGGAAGGTTTTACCCCCTTCCTGACCAGAGCACTTTTTACAATTCGGCACTGCGTCGCTTTAACTGCTAATTGCGCGGTCATGCAATGCTGTACCCAAACGAAATTTGCGTCCTTTTCTTCCCACAAATAGAGCTTTCTTTTGATAGTATTTGATCACCTCTGCCGTTTTTATTTTTTGCGCTATACACGGAAAAAGACCGAAAATTTTGAAAAAAAATGATATTTTCTACTTTTTGTTCTAAAAAAAATCCAATAAACTCAATTTTAGTCATACATTTAGGCCAAAATGTATTCGGCCACATGTCTTTGGTAAAAAAAATGTCAATAAGTGTATATTTATTGGTTTGCGCAAAAGTTATAGCGTCTACAAACTAGGGTACATTTTCTGGAATTTACACAGCCTTTAATTTATGACTGCCTATGTCGTTTCTTGAGGTGCTAAAATGGCAGGGCAGTACAAAACCCCCCCAAATGACCCCATTTTGGAAAGTAGACACCCCAAGGAATTTGCTGAGAGGCATGTTGAGCCCATTGAATATTCATTTTTTTTGTCCCAAGTGATTGAACAATGACAAAAAAAAAAAAAAAAAAAAAAAATTACAAAAAGTTGTCACTAAATGATATATTGCTCACACAGGCCATGGGCATATGTGGAATTGCACCCCAAAATACATTTAGCTGCTTCTCCTGAGTATGGGGATACCACATGTGTGAGACTTTTTGGGAGCCTAGCCGCGTACGGGGCCCCGAAAACCAATCACTGCCTTCAGGATTTCTAAGGGCGTACATTTTTGATTTTACTCCTCACTACCTATCACAGTTTTGAAGGCCATAAAATGCCCAGATGACATAAAACCCCCCCAAATGACCCCATTTTGGAAAGTAGACACCCCAAGCTATTTGCTTTGAGGCATGTTGAGTCCATGGAATGTTTTATATTTTGACACAAGTTGCGGGAAAGTGACAAATTTTTTTTTTTTTTTTTTTTTTTTGCACAAAGTTGTCACTAAATGATATATTGCTCACACAGGCCATGGGCATATGTGGAATTGCACCCCAAAATACATTTAGCTGCTTCTCCTGAGTATGGGGATACCACATGTGTGGGACTTTTTGGGAGCCTAGCCGCGTACGGGGCCCCGAAAACCAAGCACCGCCTTCAGGATTTCTAAGGGCGTACATTTTTGATTTTACTCCTCACTGCCTATCACAGTTTCGGAGGCCATGGAATGCCCAGGTGGCACAAACCCCCCCCAAATGACCCCATTTTGGAAAGTAGACACCCCAAGCTATTTGCTGAGAGGCATGGTGAGTATTTTGCAGCTCTCATTTGTTTTTGAAAATAAAGAAAGACGAGAAAAAAAAATTTTTTTTTTTCTTTTTTCAATTTTCAAAACTTTGTGACAAAAAGTGAGGTCTGCAAAATACTCACTATACCTCTCATCAAATAGCTTGGGGTGTCTACTTTCCAAAATGGGGTCATTTGGGGGGTTTTTTTGCCACCTGGGCATTCCATGGCCTCCGAAACTGTGATAGGCAGTGAAGAGTGAAATCAAAAATTTACGGCCTTAGAAAGCCTGAAGGCGGTGCTTGGTTTTCGGGGTCCCGTACGCGGCTAGGCTCCCAAAAAGTCCCACACATGTGGTATCCCCGTACTCAGGAGAAGCAGCAGAAAGTATTTTGGGGTGTAATTTCACATATTCCCATGGCATGTTTGAGCAATATATCATTTAGTGACAACTTTGCGCAAAAAAAAATAAAAAAAATTAAAAATTGTCTCTTTCCCGCAACTTGTGTCACAATATAAATTATTCCATGGACTCAACATGACTCTCAGCAAATAGCTTGGGGTGTCTACTTTCCAAAATGGGGTCATTTGGGGGGGTTTTGAACTGTCCTGGCATTTTATGCACAACATCTAGAAGCTTATGTCACACATCACCCACACTTCTAACCACTTGAAGACAAAGCCCTTTCTGACACTTATTGTTTACATAAAAAAATAATTTTTTTTTGCAAGAAAATTACTTTGAACCCCCAAACATTATATATTTTTTTTAAAGCAAATGCCCTACAGATTAAAATGGTGGGTGTTTCATTTTTTTTTTTCACACAGTATTTGCGCAGCGATTTTTCAAACGCATTTTTTGGGGAAAAAACACACTTTTTTACATTTTAATGCACTAAAACACACTATATTGCCCAAATGTTTGATGAAATAAAAAAGATGATCTTAGGCCGAGTACATGGATACCAAACATGACATGCTTTAAAATTGCGCACAAACGTGCAGTGGCGACAAACTAAATACATTTTTAAAAGCCTTTAAAAGCCTTTACAGGTTACCACTTTAGATTTACAGAGGAGGTCTACTGCTAAACTTACTGCCCTCGATCTGACCTTCGCGGCGATACCTCACATGCATGGTGCAATTGCTGTTTACATTTGACGCCAGACCGACGCTTGCGTTCGCCTTAGCGCGAGAGCAGGGGGGACAGGGGTGCTTTTTTTTTTTTTTTTTTTTTTTCTTTATTATTATTATTTTTTTATCTTATTTTTAAACTGTTCCTTTCATTTTTTTTTTTTTTTTAATCATTTTTATTGTTATCTCAGGGAATGTAAATATCCCCTATCATAGCAATAGGTAGTGACAGGTACTCTTTTTTGCAAAAATTGGGGTCTATTAGACCCTAGATTTCTCCTCTGCCCTCAAAGCATCTGACCACACCAAGATCGGTGTGATAAAATGCTTTCCCAATTTCCCAATGGCGCTGTTTACATCCGGCGAAATCTAAGTCATAAAATGCTCGTAGCTTCCGGTTTCTTAGGCCATAGAGATGTTTGGAGCCACTCTGGTCTCTGATCAGCTCTATGGTCAGCTGGCTGAATCACCGGCTGCATTTTCAGGTTCCCTGTTGAGACAGGAGAGCCAGAGAAAAACACGGAAGACGTTGGGGGGGGGAGGGGCATTCCCTCCCACTGCTTGTAAAAGCAGTCTAGAGGCTAATTAGCCGCTAGGATTGCTTTTACATGAAAGCCGACCGCTGGCTGAAAAGAATGATACCAAGATGATACCTAAACCTGCAGGCATCATTCTGGTATAACCACTCAAAGTCGTGAATGGCGTACCTGAAGACAAAAAAATGGTTAACAATAAAGCACAGTAAACGGTAAGGTATAAAAAATTGCATACCTGAAAAGCAAACATGATAAAACATAATAACAATAAAACATTGCAGAATATAATACAGTAAAAAAGAACAGAACAATAGAGAGAGAGAATAGAGAGAGAAAGAACAATAAAACGACAACTATTTTTTTTTTATTTTATATTTTTGTATGTGTTTTTTTTTTTTTTTACACTTTTTTTTGTAACTAACTTTTATAACTGTAACCGGTTCCAGGTTCGGGTCTCTCAAAATGCGATGGCATTTTGGGAGACCCTGTGAAAGTGTGCCTAGTCTGTGGAATGCTGTACCCTACGCTAATACTCAGCTAGTGAATGGTAGCGTTCAAAACATTCACCAATGCAAAGACCAGGATTGTCAGGACAGGAGGGACAATAATAGCGGGTGTCACGTCTATATCCGCGCTTGCTGTAGACACGACATCTTTTTTGGGGGGTTCGTTGGGTAGGGGTACTCGGGAGGACATAAAGAAAATGCCTCTCATGCAGCCGACTGCATTTGGTTGGGGATGTGAATGGGGGAAGTACGGGCGCTGCAGAAGTGGTGGGTTCCCAATTAGGATTGGCGAATGCAGCAGGAAGGGCACTATGGGCACGACGGGCCTGTGTTCGTCTTCTTGGTGGCAGCGGGACACTACTTGTGCTTGCCACCTCACCAGCTTGAACTGCACTTATGGGACTCGCCACGTCACCAAGTGTTACTGCAGTGCTGGTTTGACTACGACCGGGCTGTACTAGGCCGCTGGTGCTTGCCAGTTCACCAAAACGCTACCAAAAAAACTGTTAGCGATCGCAAGGATCAGGCCTGACTCTGCGAACGCTGCAGTTATGCGTTTAGTGTTTTGTAAGTGACAGTGATCGATCGATACTGCACTTGGGTGGGCTGGGCTGGGCCGGGCGGAGGGGCAAAACGCAGGTGCTAGCAGGTATCTGGGCTGATCCCGCTAACACTGCGTTTGTGGGAACCCTAAACTGCTGGGGACGCTAGTATAGATCTGATCGGATCAGATATTGATCCGATCAGATACTATACCACTAAGGGAGGCGTATGCTGCGTGCGTGGGTGTTAGCGGTACTGGCGCTAACCTGACGCTGCCTGGGGCTGGTGCTTGCCAGTTCACCAAAACGCTACCAGAAAAACTGTTAGCGATCGCAGGGATCAGGCCTGACTCTGCGAACGCTGCAGTTATGTGTTTAGTGTTTTGTAAGTGTCAGTGATCGATCGATACTGCACTTGGGTGGGCTGGGCTGGGCCGGGCGGAGGGGCAAAACGCAGGTGCTAGCAGGTATCTGGGCTGATCCCGCTAACACTGCGTTTGTGGGAACCCTAAACTGCTGGGGACGCTAGTATAGATCTGATCAGATCAGATATTGATCCGATCAGATACTATACCACTAAGGGAGGTGTACGGTGCGTGCGTGGGTGTTAGCGGTACTGGCGCTAATCTGACGCTGCCTGGGGCTGGTGCTTGCCAGTTCACCAAAACGCTACCAAAAAAACTGTTAGCGATCGCAGGGATCAGGCCTGACTATGCGAACGCTGCAGTTATGCGTTTAGTGTTTTGTAAGTGACAGTGATCGATCGATACTGCACTTGGGTGGGCCGGGCAGAGGGGCAAAACGCAGGTGCTAGCGGGTATCTGGGCTGATCCCGCTAACACTGCGTTTTCGGGAACCCTAAACTGCTGGGGACGCTAGTATAGATCTGATCGGATCAGATATTGATCCGTACAGATACTATACCACTAAGGGAGGCGTATGCTGCGTGCGAGGGTGTTAGCGGTACTGGCGCTAATCTGACGCTGCCTGGGGCGACGCATATCACCGCCGGGCGATCAGGGGGCTAAACCTTTATTAGGTAATAAACGGCGGGTGCCCTGACACTATAAAAAATAAACAAACTAACCAGCGTCACCCGTAACACTTATATGGTGATCAGTGGTGAAAGGGTTAACTAGGGGGCAATCAAGGGGTTAAAACCTTTATTAGATAGTATATGGGGGTCCCTGTCGCTATAAAACGCTGACGGCGAACCTAAATATTTACGTCTCTAACTAGCGTCACCAGCGACACTAATACAGCGATCAGAAAAATGATCGCTTAGTGACACTGGTGACAGGGGGTGATCAAGGGGTTAAAACTTTATTAGGGGGGGTTAGGGGGGTATCCTAGACCTAAAGGGGGGTAATATTCACTGCCCTAACACTGTAACTGTCACAAACTGACATTATGCAGTAATCAGAAAAAAAAAAAAAAAATACTGCTAATGTCAGTTTGTGACGGGGGGGGGGTGATTGGGGGGGGATCGGGGGGCGATCGGGGGGGGATCGGGGGTGTAAGGTATGCCTGGCATGTTCTACTGTGTGTGTTTGTGTTGTGTGCACTTACATGTCTTCTCTCCTCGGCGCTGGACGGAAACTGCCAGACCGAGGAGAGATGACATCACATCCTCTGCCTGTGTGAAACTATACACAGGCAGAGGAGGATTCCCATTGGCTGGGAGCGATCGCGAGGGGGGGGCCACGATCGGATGGTCTCCCCCTCGCCTCCCGACGCTCCCAGTCAGATGCCGACCGCCGATGGCACCGGGGGGGGGTCCGATCGGACCCCCCGCCCGCGGGAGGCAGATCACGTACAGGTACGTGATTCTGCCTGCCCGTGCCATTCTGCCGACGTATATATACGTTAGGCGGTCGGCAAGTGGTTAAGGAGGGACTAACAAGAATGTCATGTCTCAATCATTCATCATTGTTAGTTCTGGCCCCCTAGTGACTAGAACACATTGGAATGGAAGAGGAGGGAGGGAGGGGCTTGTCCGAGTCCAACTCCTGACTGTGAATGTCCAAGTATTAGGATTCAGAAACAAGGGTGAAAGTAAATGGCTTCCCTTTTTCAGTGAAATGAGAGCATGTGCACTAAAGGTGGCAACAGCTGCTCCAATCTCACGCTGTAGTGGGGACACAGGTAAAGAGACAGAATCAGCAAATGACAAGATCAAGATCGGTAAGTTAAGCTTGGTTTTTTCCTTGGATTTATCCTTGGCCTTGTTTATAAATGACAAGATCAACCAGGTTTTTTTTTGTTAAAACATAAAACGAATTACATAATATTAGCATATAAAGACAGTTTTACCCAATGTGGGTAAATGACGCTTTAAGGGCCTAAAGGTAATTCAGGTGTCAAACTGTGCAACAAGCATGCTTAGATCCATCTCTACTCCAATGGCAAGCAGGAACAGAAATAAGAAGCCATCACTGATAAGTCTTGATTTCACATACACTATGCGTAAGAACTGATGAAACAGTACTCCAACACTGTGGGGAGAAGCCTGCTATACATGCCAAGGCACCCACTGCCTCTTTACAATACTTTTAAAATAAAAAAAAAATAAATAAAAAAAAAAAAAAAACCAAAATCAGAGCTATCTATAGGCAATTTGACAGGGAAATGCATGCTACTTACTGTTGGCACTGGCTAGGTCTTCCTCAAGTACATGGAAACTGTTTAACAGAGAAATTAGCCATGGCCACACACTGCAGAAAAAAAGCAAATGTTAAAGCAAAACATTATAATGTAACTTTATTATTCTCCATCCCTTCCTCCTGTGTCTGATGCACAAAAACCCTACCCATTTTAAGTTTTCACTTATTTACCTTTTTTTCCCCCACATCCAGACCTGCCTTTTCTTCATTCAAACCTTGGCCAAAATGACATGCTGCACTTCTGGAGCTTCCCGGGATATGCAAATCACATATCCCAGGAGGCATCTTCACCCATTCATGAAAGCTGAAGGGGGTGGGTCTGGTGGCATGAAATTGGGAAGCAGCTGCCTAAACTGGGAGTAGACAGGCACCACCATATGACGTCACCAAGGAAGATGACTGTGCAGGACCAGAGCACTGGAATCGGAGAGGTATATCACAGCAGGACAATGCTGGATCCGCTGGGTAGGCAAGTATCTGGATTGAGTATAACCCAGCATCGGTCCAGCTTCCCTGGCAGGTACAGATACTGCATCATCGGGAATGTGGTTTAAATATTTTCTGTTTGGATGATAAACACTATTTGTCATTCATTCTAACTTACTTCCCGCCCTTGATGAAAGTCCTTCCAAATGAATTCATTTTTAACAAAGTTGGTTTATTTGAGCTGTCATGCCTAAAAAACTCCTCTTTTTGTAATTTTGACACTTTGTATATTCAAAGGGATGTTGGCATTGCATACATTTAATCACTTCACATATAGATCAAGGAAGTCCATTTTAAATTGACACCCGTTTAAGGAAATATGTAGGCTGTCGTTGCAGACCTCTTTTTTCTGTTTATCGTTTTTATTAGTTATTTTGAAAAGAACAAAGAGAAAAGATCACTTAGCAGAGCAGCAAACAATCCTTGTGTACTCCGTACATGTAACAAAAGTGACACACAAATATGGGGGGGGGGGGGCGGACAGAAGAAGACCATAACAGTCCGGTTGGGTCTCCCATGAGAAAGATACATAAACGTGTAAATGAAGGGCGACCAATTATAAACTGCATATAAAGTGCAAAAAATCATGAGTTTCAAGAGGCAGCCATCTAACCGACCGCCTAGCGAATCATATTTATACAAAACATAAGGACCATGAGATCATAACCACTGTAAATTGGTCTAGGTGGTGATAGAGCCTCGGATCTGCATTGTACGATAGCGAAGGCACTTTCCACTACCAGACACCATAACTGTCCCTTATGGGGAACCTCATTCCCACAAATATGTGCAGGAGTATCCAAGTAGGAAAGGAAACAAGAAGGTTGTAGAGACTTGGTGCCAAGATTGGCAAGAAACAAAAGAACAAGAGGAAAGTTAGAAAAAGGAAAAGAAGAAAGGGTGGATCCATCCAGGGATCCTCCAGTCAACCGTCTGACCTCTCTTTTCAATAGACCCCCCCCCCCCCCCCAACTTACATTTGCTGCATGCTTGTTTTAGGTCGGCGACTAAAATATCTAGATATAGCTAGAAAACTATCATTTTGCAGAAGGCGGCCAGTAATTCCAGCCTCATATGGGTCTCATGACATTACGTTAAAATGGATGACTAAGGCTACATGCACAAGGGTGGGCCAAGAGGGCATAGTTTGCTTCACTCCAAAGTGGCTAAATACTGTCCATGGGCGCCGCAACACTTTGTGCTATGCTCATATACAAACTGGCCGATTAGCTGTGGACAGTTTGTGTGCAGTCAGAAACGCAGACACTGGATGCACACTGACTGCGCCAAGGGTCGGTCGGAGGCTATAGTCACTTGTAACCGCTCGGATAAGTACAAATCTGACAGCCGCTGCTTTTCACAAACAATGCCACACATCTAGCTATGCAAAAACACGAGCGCACCTTTGTACCTGCATAGGTGTAAATAGAGCCTAAGAACAATGTGAAACATTTAACAACCCACACCAGATATTTTTAGCCCAGTGGTCAACCGGAAAATTTTAGAGGGCCTCAAGTGCAGCCTGACTCCTTCAAAGGGACGAACAACTGCAGTGCATTTTCGTACCTCAGTGCCCAAAACTTTATTCCTGCTGCATATTTTTTTTAAAGTGTATGCACACTGAAGTTGGAGTACAATAACCCCAAGCTTTGGTGTCAGCAAGTGCAAAATTAACCCCCAACACTGGTATCAATGAGTGCAATAATAACCCCCCCTGGTGTCCGTACAATTAACGCCCCCCTTCCCACATTGTTGGTCAGCGGCAGTGATATTTAACCTCCCTCTCCCTGCATCATGGACCGGTAGTGAAAGTTAACCCCTCTACTTCCACCTGTATCATGGACTGGCAGAGAACGTTAACCCCCATCATATGCTCCTGCGCCACTCTCTCCCCAAGCCGGGATCTTGCTTATACTGTGTGCGGAGAGAACTCTGCCCACAGTAGTCTCTCTCTCAGCATTCCAGCACCCCGCTGCTGCTCTTCCCTATTTATGATGCCCAATAGCCTGTGGGCCACATGCAGATGGCCGGTGGGCCACATGTTGGACTCCAGGGCTTTAACCTTAGAATGACAATTACAGGGCACTACATTTTGTGCAGTCTTATCAAAATTTGTCTGGTAAAAGAAAAGTAACTTCTTTTTCGTAACAGAGAAGAATGTCCACTTCAATATTATCACTCACTACTGTCTTTCCTCCACAGCAGCCTCCTGGAATACACTGGGACGCAGTTTCATCCAGTCAAGTGACACCTTGATAGCAGGAAGTGGATCTGCACAGGATGTATCATCACAGTGGTGGGTCTTTAATGGGCTTCTGCAAAGGATACCCAGGAACGACACTGTGGACAGAGAATGTTATACTGAACAAACCAGAGAACACACAACTCACAAAGTAGAAATTAAAAAAAATACTTAAAACATTTTTTTTTGTAGTTTTACTGTAACTACTCCCACCATAAACGAAAACGGATTTACTCAAGTAACTGAGATGGGGAATGCAGGCAATGGGGAAAAGCAACTTTATTTTTCTTGTGTCAGACTATGCACTGGACTAATACCCCAAGTTTGCGGTCTCCTACAGCTCCAATAAAAAGTACAGGAAGTTACATTCCTGACAGGGAAAACACCACCAATAAGTTCAATCAGAAAAAAAAAAAATTAAAAAACTGCAGTTTCAAAAAGCAGATGTAGCTCTGTAACACGCAAACTGAGCTGCCAAACTGTAAAATAAATTCTGAAAGGGGGGTGAGGTGATGGGGTCTCGATCAGTTTGGTTTGCAGCAAAAAAGACAGTTCACCTGACACAAAAGGCTTCTCATTCTGTGTTGATGTGAGCTGCAAAAAAGTGCGAGTTTGGAGTGTGGCTACAGAGGAGTTTAAAGGGACACCCAACCTCATCTCTACTGAGAGAACACAAATCTGGAGAACTGCATATAGAGAACAGCTCAGGCAGCAATGTGTACTTTACTGAGTTACTTTAACTGACAATTGTGCGGTCATGCAACACTGTACCCAAATAAAATTTCTGTCTTTTCCCCCACAAATAGAGCTTTCTTTTAGTGGTATTTGATCACCACTGCGTTTATTTTTTGCGCTATAAAAAAAAACCTGACAATTTTGAAAATGCAATATAAAAATAAATTATATATATATAAATCTATATCTAGATTCTATATCATTTTCAAAATTGTCAGTTTTTTTTTACTTTCTGTTATAAAACATTTATCCAATAAAAAACATTTTATACTAGTAATGGCAGCGATCAATGACTTATAGCGGGACTGCGATATTGTGGCGGACGATCGAACACCAAGCGGGAACCAGTGACACTAATACAGTGGTCAGTGCTAAAAATATGTACTGTCACTGTAGTAATGACACTGGCTGGGAAGGGGTTAAACATCTAGGGTGATCAGAGGGTTAACTGTGTGCCTAGCCAGTGTTTTTGTGAACTGTATGTGCTGCTTTTACCAGGGGAATAGATGTGTGACACACATCCAGTGCCCGACACCTGCAGATTGGCTTCTGCTGTGATTAATCACAGCAGAAGCAGGCCGCGTCCCTAGACGGAAGTGCAGAATCACATGTTTATATGCGATTCTGGACAGGAGAGTCACCCTGCAGCAGTAAATCTGCTATGGGGCGGACAGCAAGTGGTTAATCAGACAGACTGGGGGAAAAGTTTGCATCTTTCAAACCGCTGTATGCCTCTTCACTAAGGATGTTCCGGTTGTAGCCTGGGTTCACACTTGTGCGGTACGGGACACTGCATGTGATTCGGCTAGGAGATCGCACCGCATTCCTATTAAAATTAGATTCTTTGCAGTGCGATTTGATCCCATTCATTTTGTACAGGCTCAATTCACACTGCAGCGCATGAAAAAAGGTGCAGGCATTTTTTTTTTTCCTGCACCGGAATTGGATCACACGGGTGTTCGCAACCATTCGATTCAATTCCTGTAAATTACACTGGGTTTTGCAATCTGTATTGGGGTGACATGTGGTGTCATTTTAACATGGACACTGGTGGCAGATCGCATGAATGGAGTGCGATATCAATGCGGTGCAGGAAACGCTCAGGATTTAATGCATTTCCCGCACCGCATATATATGTGAACTGGGGCTTAAAGTTTTTTTTTCTCTTTTCTCTATGCGTTGTATGGGGCTATTTGTATGAGTGAAAGTTTTAATACTTGCTTTATTGAATAAGCAGGACATGATGTACAGCAGTGTTTTACATGATGG
Organism: Aquarana catesbeiana; assembly: GCF_042186555.1. Taxonomy (NCBI): domain Eukaryota; kingdom Metazoa; phylum Chordata; class Amphibia; order Anura; family Ranidae; genus Aquarana; species Aquarana catesbeiana. The sequence continues at coordinate 275,732,357 of NC_133330.1, read as the reverse complement.
TCAAAACCGCATGAATGCTTTGAGTCTGTTATATGTATTGTACAGTCGTGGCCAAAAGTTTTGAGAATGACACAAATATTAATTTGCACAAAGTCTGCTGCTTTAGTGCTTTTAGATCTTTTTGTCAGATGTTACTATGGTATACTGAAGTATAATTACAAGCATTTCACAAGTGTCAAAGGCTTTTAATGACAATTACATTAAGTTTATGTAAAGAGTCAATATTTGCAGTGTTGACTCTTCTTTTTCAAGACCTCTGCAATTCGCACTGGCATGCCGTCAATCAACTTCTGGGCCACATCCTGACTGAAGGCAGCCCATTCTTGCATAATCAATGCTTGGAGTTAGTCTTTTGGAGTTAGTTTTTTTGTTCACCGCCTCTTGAGGACTGACCACAAGTTCTCAATGGGATTAAGGTCTGGGGAGATTACTGGCCATGGACCCAAAATTTCAATGTTTTGTTCCCCAAGCAACTTAATAGTTATCACTTTTGCCTTATGGCAAGGTGCTCCATCATGCTGGAAAAGGCATTGTTCCTCACCAAACTCTTCTTGGATGGTTGGGAGTGAGCCCACTCCCTTGGCTAAGAAGCAACCCCACACATGAATGGTCTCAGGATGCTTTACTGTTGGCATGACAGGACTGATGGTAACGCTCACCTTTTCTTCTCCGGACAAGGTTATTCTCTGGATGCCCCAAACAATCGGAAAGGGGATTCAGAGAAAATGACTTTACCCCAGTCCTCAGCAGTCCAATCCCTGTACATTTTGCAGAATATCAGTCTGTCCCTGATGTTTTTCCTGAAGAGAAGCGACTTCTTTACTGCCATTCATGACACCAGGCCAACCTCCAAAAGTCTTCTCCTCACTGTGCCTGCAGATGCACTCACACCTCCTGCTGCCATTCCTGAGCAAGCCCTGCACTGGTGGTGCGCCGATCCCCCAGCTGAATCTACTGTAGGAGACGGTCCTGGTGCTTCCTGGACATTCTTGGGCATCCTGAAGCCTTCTTCACAAATGCAGTGGAAATGTTTTTTATGGGATTAAGTTCATTTTCATGGCAAAGAGGGAAATTACAAATCATTGCAATTCATATGATCACTCTTCATAACATTCTGGAGTATATGCAGATTGCCATCATAAAAACTATGGCAGCAGACTTTGTGAAAATTATTATTTGTGTCATTCTTAAAACTTTTGGCCACGGCTGTATGTATGTATTAATGGTACATCCTGTTGAAACAGATATGCAAGTGGCGTGGAATGCTGAGAAAGAGGTAACGTTCATGTTTCGACCAGAAAATGTAAATTAGTATTGCTGAAATTTCCTGTCTGACATCTGTTTTGTCGCCTGATATCAGAAAAACTACTTACTGTAAGACTACAGCCAGAGAAAGATACTGAGACATGCCACTGCTACACAATCCAAGAGGACACGGCCTTGTTGTTTTTATATTGGCCAAGGTGACTGGCTTCCTGTATGTGCAACTGTTTACCATGTGTACAGTGAGAGCCTGAGTTTAAGCTCAGCCTGTGAGGATTGGTCTTACGGAAAAGCAAGGCAAGCCTGGATATATGCTGCTCCACAAAGTCAAGAACACATACCTGCCGACATGCGATTTAAAATAACCTACACCAGCACTTCCTGTGAAGAGAACCTCAGTGAGTGACAAGGGCCTCACCCAGTGGCTAAGGGTTTAGCTTAAAGTGTAAGTTCACCTTTGCAGAAAAATCTGTAAGGTGAACTTACACAGGACCCCCTATTCATTCACACCCCAGCCCCGCCCCCCCCCCCAGTCCCGCTGACCTGTTGCACGGCGATCTCCCGTTCTGAGCCCCGGTATAGCCGCCTCAGTCGTCCAAGACTTAGAAATCCCCTCGGCATTCACATGTCTTCTTCCCCGCTGACCGGAAGGGCTATGGGGGTTCTGATTGGTCCTGCGGCCCATGTGACGGCACTGACCAATTAGAATGCTCCGAAACAACCCTCCTGATAGGGTACATTTGGGAGTCAGCTGCAGGGATTTCTAAGCCCCAGACCCCTGAGGCGGCTATACCGGGGCTCTGAATGGGAGATTGCGGCGCACCAGGTCAGTGGGACTGGGGGGGGGGGGGGGGGGGCATGAGGAGGGGATCCTGTGTAAGTACACCTTACAGATTTTTCTGTAAAGGTGAACTTACCCTTTAAAATAACTAACCAACATGCAGGCTCTCTCATCCAGGATTTGTTCACCCTCAAGGGGGACTCCATAAAAGTGTAAAGCAGCATTAAACCCAAAATCAAACATTATATTAAAGATTAACAATTCTTGGATGCGGTAGCAGCATTAGTTTTCTTTTTTTTAGGCTTTTTTCTTTTATTTACACCTGGTGATCCAGCCAGTAAGTCTGCTTTTTTTTTTTTTTTTTTTTTTAACTTCCTCTAACAGACCAAGCTGTTCAAAAAAAGTAGCAGGGTTGAGACAAACCATTTAACCCCTCCCCCAGACTGACAATGCTGTCAAAAGGAGCCTGCTTAACTACTCCATCCTGAATGCAGATACTCCAAGAAAGGAAGTGTGTTACTGGCTGGATCACCAGGTGAAATAAAGAGGAAAAAAGCCTTAAAGTGGAAGTCTTATTTTTTTACTTGTACTTACAGGTGAGCCTATAATAAGGCTTACCTGTAGGTACTGTGAATATCTCCTAAACTTGCAAAGTTTAGGAGATATTCAGAGTGCATGCAGCGGATGACGTCATCAGCACACGTGTTCTGAAGGTCCGGCTCACCGCTGCCTATAACAACGATCAAGCGGCTGAACTGCTGCTATGATTGTTCTTACGGTGCAGGGAATCGCCGGCCGAAAAAGATATCTGAATTATGCCTGCAGCTATCATTCAGATATCCCCACTGAAAGTCCAGGACGTCATATGACGTCCTTGGGCTGGAAGTGGTTAAATAGTTTTCTTTATTACATTTTTTGTTTATGATTTTTTTTTTTTTAACACACTGACTAGAGCACTATATTGTTATCACAGTAACATTGTACTACTCTGGGTAAGTGATCGGGATTATTTTTTTTTACACACATTATGATCGATTATTTCAGTGAATTTTACTGTACTAAGCAACCATTTTACGGAATTAAAATTGATTCAGTGTGTATTTTTGTGATTAGCTGTGACTGGCCGCAGCTAATCACATGGAACATAGGGGCTGTGATTGGCTCTGTCTGTACCATGTGATCGTGACCAATCACAGCTAGCAACACAATTGTACACCATGAATGGCATGTATGGAAGCCATCCATTGTTCACAATTGTCATGTGATCTGCTGTGATTACAGCAATCACATGGTACAGTGATGTGTCATCGGCTGTGTCCGGTGGACAAAGCCAGTGACGGTGGAGGACGTCATAGGGCATCCACTCGGAAAGACTAATGTCCCAACCTGCCATCATTTGTCTATAGGCCAGGCGGGAACTGGTTAAGGATCAGTAAGTGGAAAAATATTATACAGTATCTCACAAAAGTGAGTACAGCCCTCACATTTTTGTAAATATTTTATTATATCTTTTCATGTGACAACACTGAAGAAATGACACTTTGCTACAATGTAAAGTAGTGAGTGTGCAGCTTGTATAACAGTGTAAATTTGCTGTCCCCTCAAAATAACTCAACACACAGCCACTAAAGTCTAAACCGCTGGCAACAAAAGTGAGTACACCCCTAAGTAAAAACGTCCAAATTGGGCCCAATTAGCCATTTTCCCTCCCCGGTGTCATGTGACTCCTTAGTGTTACAAGGTCTCGGGTGTGAATGGGGAGCAGGTGTTTTAAAACTTGGTGTTATCGCTCTCACTCTCTTATAATGGTCACTGGAAGTTCAACATGGTACCTCATGGCAAAGAGCTCTCTGAGGATCTGAAAAGAAGAATTGTTGCTCTACATAAAGATGGTCTAGACTATAAGAAGATTGCCAAGACCCTGAAACTGAGCTGCAGCACAGTGGCCAAGACCATACAGTGGTTGAACAGGACAGGTTGCACTCAGAACGGGCCTCACCATGGTGGACCAAAGAAGTTGAGTGCACGTGCTTGGTGTCATATGCAGAGGTTGTCTTTGGGAAATAGAAGTATGAGTGCTACCAGCATTGCTGCAGAGGTTGAAGGGGTGGGGGGTCAGCCTGTCAGTGCTCAGACCATAAGCCGTACACTGCATCAAATTGGTCTGCTTGGCAGTTGTCTCAGTAGGAAGCCTCTTCTAAAAGATGATGCACAAGAAAGCCTGCAAACAGTTTGCTGAAGACAAGCACACTAAGGACATGGATTACTGAACCATGTCCTGTGGTCTGATGAGACCAAGATAAACTTATTTGGTTCAGATGGTGTCAAGCGTGTGTGGCGGCAACCAGGTGAGGAATACAAAGACAAGTGTGTCTTGCCTACAGTCAAGCATGGTGGTGGGAGTGTCATGGTCTGGGGCTGCATGAGTGCTGCCAGCACTGGGGAGCTACAGTTCATTGAGGGAACCAGGAATGCCAACATGTACTGTGACATACTGAAGCAGAGCATGATCCCCTCAGAGACTGGGCCGCAGGGCAGTATTCCAACATGATGAAAACCCCAAACACACCTCAAAGACAACCACTGTCTTGCTAAAGAAGCTGAAGGTAAAGGTAATGGACTGGCCAAGCATGTCTCCAGACCTAAACCCTATTGAGCATCTGTGGGGCATCCTAAAAACGGAAGGTGGAGGAGCGCAAGGTCTCTAACATCCACCAGCTCTGTGATGTCGTCATGGAGGAGTGGAAGAGGACTCCAGTGGCAACCTGTGTAGCTCTGGTGAACTCCATGCCCAAGAGGGTTGGGGCAGTGCTGGAAAATAATGGTGGCCACACAAAATATTGACACTTTGGGCCCAATTTGGACATTTTCACTTGGGGGTGTACTCACTTTTGTTGCCAGCAGTTTAGACATTTAGGGCTGTGTGTTGAGTTATTTTGAGGGGACAGCAAATTTACACTGTTATACAAGCTGTACACTGACTACTTTACATTGTAGAAACGTGTAATTTCTTCAGTGTTGTCACATGAAAAGATATAATAAAATATTTACAAAAATGTGAGGGGTGTACTCATTTGTGTTGTGAGATACTGTATATATTTTTTTGGGTTTAAGGCTGGTGATCCATTTTAGGACTGAACTGATCCGTTCTCTTGTAAAAATGCAATACAAACTGCATTTCTTTGCATCTTTAATTATAGTAAAAGAAATCTCAGAAAATTTGCACCTCACAAAATGTTGATATTCTACTATGTCCTGATAACCCACTAAAGATGCAGACATTTGAGAGCAAAATGGTACACTGTCAACATCAATACTTACTGAAGAGAGTCAGAAGCTGAGACCAGCAAAGTTCCTCTTCTGTACTAAAGCTCTGTTGCTCGGCCTCTGTGCCGAAACTTCGCAAGTGGTGCAGCTGAAACAGATTTATCACTGTGATGTGGACCAGCTGCTGTGCATTAAAAGCCTTCTGAAAGAGCATATTCTGAAAGGAAAACCAGAACCAGTTGAACCCATCAGGTTATTAAGGAGATGTTAATATCAGCTATTTTGTAACCAAGGACATCATTTAGGGTGCATTCACAATTGCACCCACTTGGCGATTGGATGCAAGAACCCCAGGGTTCCCATGATTAGCTGCGAGAGGCAGCCCCACTGAAAACAATGTGAGGCTGCTGTATCTAATCATGGCCACTTGTATGTAAACTTTCATGCAGTGATCACATATGAGGGATCAGCCCTGGATTCAGGAAGTCTGTGTCCAGGGCTAATCACTCGCATGTGATCGCTGCATGAGAGATTGCATGTGAGTGGGCACAATTAAGCTGCAGGAGCTAGCAACCACTCATCGCTTTCAATGAAGCTGCCGCTTGCAGGTAACTGCAGGAACCCCCGCTGGAGTTCACGCATCTAATCGCCAAGCAGGTGCATTTGCAAATGTGAATACAACCTCAAGCAGTCAAACCAACTTTAGTGCATCTTTATAATAACCAATTTGTTTTACTCCTTGTGTACATGGTGACAGTAGGGGAGATTAGAGCATGTCCCAGACATGCGCAACAAGCTCCAATCTTAGGCATCCAATACACCCACATTGCTTGCATCTTTGCAATGACTCAGTTTTATGCTTTGTGCATGTTGGTATCAGTAGGGGAGCCAAGGACATGTCTTAGATGTCTGACACGCATTCCCAAATGCTTGGATTAGAGGAGTAAGGATACGCCGATCAAAGCAAAGTATCTGCATCATGTCATAGCACATTAAAAATGAAAATGGATCATAACTTCACTCGATGCACTATTACATTATATTACTACAGGCCCTAATTATTTGTATGGAAAATTCAGACTGACCTGGTTCTTAAAGTACATCTACATCCAGCAGAGTAAGCAAAGGTAACAGACCTTTGGCGGCTGAGCTGCAAATCCTTTAGCAGGTAGAATAAGCATATTTATTTCAACTGTGTATTTAGACATTCGCCTTTTTACTTTTATTTTAAGGTCAGTTTTACTTAAAGTGCAAGTTCACCTTTACAGAAAAATCTGTAAGGTGAACTTACACAGGACCCCCTCCTCGCGCCCCCCCCCCCCCCGGTCCCGCTGTCTTGGACCATGGCAATCTCCCGTTCTGAGCCCCGGTATAACCGCATCAGGAGTCCGGGGCTTAGAAACCCCTTCGGCATCCACGCGTCTTCTTCATAGCTGACAGGACGGGCTATGCGGCTGCTGATTGGTTGGCGCCACCCATATGACCATTTAGAATGCTCTAAAACATCCCTCCTGACGAGGTACGTTTAGGACATTCAGCTCAGGGGATTTCTAAGCCCCAGACTCCTGACGCACATATACCGGGGCTCAGAATGGATATTTCCACAGTCCAGGTCAGCGAGACCGGGGTGAGGGGGCGCAAGGAGGGGGTCCTGTGTAAGTTCATCTTACAGATTTTCCTGTAAAGGTGAACTTACCCTTTAAGGCTGCATTTACACCTGAGCGTTTTAAGCTAAAAAAAACCCACTCATCTCAAAAGTACCAAAAAGCCCAACAAGCAAAATCCCTTTCATTTCAATGGCACCTGTTCACATCTGAGCGTTCTGTCGCCTGAAGCAAAACGCCTGAAGCTCAAAAAAGTACATGAGTACATTATTGTAGGCAAAACCTCTGCCTGCAGGGCATTTTCACTCCCTTCCTGTCCAGGCCAATTTTCAGCTTTCAGTGCTGTCGCACTTTGAATGACATGTGCAGTCATGAAGCACTGTGCCCATATGAAATTTATCATTATTTTTAGACAGATAGAGCTTTCTTTTGGTGATATTTAATTACCACTGGGGTTTTTGTTTGCTTAAAGTAAAAAAACCAAAAAAAAAAAAAAAAAATGTTTTTCTTAGTTTTTTGTAAATTGGTAATTTTTTTTAAAAAGGTAGTTTTTTGTAAATAAGTATTTTTTCTCCTTCACTGATGTGCGCTGATGAGGCTGCACTGATGACATGGCACTGATGAGGAGGTGGAAAATGGTTAAATTAAACAATGCCAGGGCTCAGCAGCTCACTGCTGCTATTCAATAAAGAATATCACATATTTACATATATAAATATGACATAGGTGTTTGTAAATGCATTCAGTTTAATTAAAGAGAAAGACTACAAAAATACCAGTTTTCAGAATGCATGCTTTCAGAAATTGTCAAAACCATGCATTACTCTTGAAACCTTGCTGAATAATTTCTTCTGATGACCACTTACAGCCTTACTTGCTACTCACCTTGAACTGCTCCTCCAGCTGCTCTCGCAAAGGGCTCACTTTGTCCAGATTCTTTGTTAAATATACATGTCCATGGAATTTGATGAAGGCCTTGATAAAATCAGAGACACCCCAGCGTTTCTTCACCTCTTCACGACTGGAAACAATCAAGGAATGAAAATGAGCACAGTGAAAACAGAGTAACAGAAAACTATGGGCAATTTAAAAATATACCTTTCTAAAGCTTTAGAAAGTGCCTTCTGCAGGTTGGTGGAAGCCGCTGGGAAAGGAAATTTAACAGCGATGCTGCGGCAGTAGTAAAAAATAGTGGTCAGATGATCCCCCTTTGAGGAGGCCAAAATGGCCAGCTGATTATACGGCTGACCTGTAGATTGGAAAAAAAAGTCCTGTTACAGAAAGAGAAAAGGTTTGTCTGAAAACAAAGGTGACAACTATAGCATGTAGATATTTCCACTTGTAAACTGAAAAAGGAAAACCCAGAGGATATAGAGGATGAAAACATTTCAACCTGGGCACCAGGTAGAATAAACTGGCCATAAAAATATATCAGAAAACAGTTGCTTCTGATATTCACATAGAAATCTGTAAAATGCAACTTTATCGCTGTCTGCTGCATCATCAAAATTAACCTTTTAAAGGGTTTGAATCTGACTAGTAACTGAAGTGAAGCAACTCTAAAATTACAGACACGATGACACATCATGTTTATCTGAGGAAAAAAATGGGATTTTCCAAATCAGTGACAAAGTGAGTTATCTGGAACAATACAGCCTTGTCTGCATAAGAAACTGAAAACCACCACAGATAAGCTGAAAGCCATTTCCCAACCTCATTTTCCGCTTGCACTGGAGTGCAGTGTCTCTAAACCCATAAAATATGGCAGCTTTTGCTCTATTTTACAAGACCTGTTAAGTTTATAAAACAGCAAAATTATCAATGTTACATGTGGAATAAAAATAAATGATACAAAAGATCGTTTGAAATGATTGCAAGAGCCAAAATCAAGCGATGATTCTCTACTCACCATTGGAGGGGACAAGTTGAGCAGCATGTCTATAATATGATTCAGCCTGGCTTGTCTGGTTCCTATAGCGAGCTGGAAAAGAAACCATTATATTAAAATTGACTTCAGACAAAATTTGACACAAATCTAAAATTGGCATGTCTTACTGGAGTTTTCACAGCTGCATGCGGTCCTCCTATCCTCTCTGGCACTGAGCTGGTTCTATGAATTTCAACTAAACAAGGCCCTAGAGGTTCATTCATTGACAGGTTTCGCTTCCTTACATAATTTTTCATCTCAATACTCCAGGAAAGGTCTTATGGTCCCTTTCTCTGGGAAATGTGTGTTGCAATTTTTACTATATTATTTAGAGAAGTGCTAATATCTTCTGGAATGAAGTACATCTCTTAATTAACATTCGGCCCTACGAAAATGTATCTTACCCAATTCAGTCCAGTAATCTCATTTGAGTTTGACATGCCTGTACTAGATAGTGAGGGCTAGCTCAGGGGAACAATCCTAAAACCAGTACCTTTAAAGCCCAGCTTTGGGCTCCAGGCTAGCTCCTCTTTCCCAAAAGTTTTTTTTTTTTTCTGGATAGTCACGTGAATGTTGGGCCCTTGTCTGTCTTCACCTGGTGGTGGGCCATCTTGGATGATGCAGAGCGTAGCAGATATGACATACAGTTGTGCTCATAAGTTTACACACCCTGGCAGAATTTATGATTTCTTGGGCATTTTTCAGAGAATATGAATGATAACACAAAACCTTTTTTCACCCATGGTTAGTGTTTGGCTGAAGCCATTTATTATCAATCAATTGTTTTTACTCTTTAAATCATGACAACAGAATTCTAGCCAAATGACCCTGATCAAAAAAGTTTACATACCCCAGTTCTTAATACCGTGTATTGCCCCCTTTGACATCAATGACAGCTTGAAGTCTTTTGTGGTATTTGTGGATGAGGCTCTTTATCTTCTCAGATGGTAAAGCTGTCCATTCCTCTTGGCAAAAAGCCTCCAGTTCCTGTAAATTCTTGGGCTGTCTTGCATGAACAGCATGTTTGAGATCTCCCCAGAGTGGCTCAATGATACTGAGGTCAGCAGACTGATGGCCACTCCAGAACCTTCACTTTATTCTGCTGTAGCCAATGGCAGGTCAACTTGGCCTTGTGTTTTGGATCATTGTCATGTTGGAATGTCCAAGTATGTCCCATGAGCGGCTTCCTGGCTGATGAATGCAAATGTTCCTCCAGTATATTTCTGTTAACCTACTGCATTCATCTTGCCATCAATTTTGACCAAATTTTCTGTGCCTTTGTAGCTCATAGTTTCACTTCTGTGTTTCAGAAGGAATGGTGTACCTTTCACCATAGGCCTTGTTGACTCCTCCCCAAATGCAGAGTTTATGGTTGTGGCCAAAAAGCTCAATTTTGGTCTCATCACTCCAAATGACTTTGTGCCAGGAGGTTGGGGCTTGTCTTTCTGCTGTTTGGAGTATTGTAAGTGGGATACATTGTGGCATTTGTGTAGCAATGGCTTTTTTCTGGCGACTTGACCTTTCACCCCATCTTTCTTTAAGTGCCTCCTTATTGTGCATCTTGAAACAGCCACATTACGTTTTCAGAGTCCTGCATTTCATCTGAAGTTATTTGTGGGTTTTTCTTTGCATCCCGAACAATTTTCCTGGCAGTTGTGGCTGAAATTTTAGTTAGTCTACCTAAGTGTGGTTTGGTTTCAACAGAACCCCTCAATTTCCACTTCTTGATTAGAGTTTGAACACTACACTGTTGATTGGCATTCTGAATTTCTTGGATATCTTTTTATATCCCTTTCCTGTTTTATACAGTTCAACTACCTTTTCCCGCAGATCCTTTGACAATTCTTTTGCTTTCCCCATGACTCAGAATCCAGAAAATGTTAGTGCAGCACTGGATGAAAGATGCAAGGGTCTGTCAGGAGTCCAGAAACTCCTTGAATAAATATATATATATATATATATATATATATATATATATATATATATATATATATATATATATATATATATATACATATATACACACATACACATACATATACACATACACACACACACACACACACACACACACACACACACACACTAATTACAAGCAAACAGATCACAGATGAGGATAGTTACCTTTAATAACCATTCAAACCCCTTTGTGTCAACTTGTGTGCATGTTAGTAAATAGGGAAATAACTGCGCTAAACCAAAAAATATCAAAAAAATAAAGCTGCTATCACCCAAAGTCCAGATTAATGCATAAACAATTAGTGTAGCGCTAAATGATAAAATACCTCTATATGCAACAAAATCACTAATGTAAGGTGATAATGTAATACCCACTAAAAGGTACACGTGCAAAAGTGCTGGCATGAAACAAATCACAAACGATGAACAAAAATAAAATTGTACACAAAAAAATTGTATGCACTGGAATGCATAAAAGGAAAAAGTTCACTGTGAAACAATAAAACACGTGATGTGCATGTCCAAAATATAAACACCAAAATTCCAAAAAGTGCCAACAGTGAAAGAATCCACTTCCAAAGATGATGGATAGCTGAGATTTCAAAAAGAATGACTCAAATACATGTGGAAACTTCAAAAAAGTGTTGTCAAATGGAAAAGATGGAATACTCTTACCAGATGTGGTGGACACACATACACATTCCTATCGCTCTAGTGAGATGAAGATGGAGAGGTCAGACAAGACCAAACGATAGATCCCTGGACTCCTAAACCATACGACCAGGTAATGTCAATGAGCCAGCCGGTGGGTTAAGAGGATAGCTACGGGGGTGGACGTTCTTAACAGGAGCCATACATGGGGAAAAAAAAAAAATGTCAAGAGTGGCCCCCAATGGTGCAGGTCAATCATAATCTTAATAAATCGTATTGATTAACCTGCACCATTGGGAGACACTTTTTTTTACATTTTTCCCATATGTGGCTCCTGTTGAGAACGTCCACCCCCGTGGCTATCCTCTGGATTAACCCACCGGCTGGCTCATTGACATTACCTGGTCGTATGGTTTCCGAGTCCAGGGATCTATCGTTTGGTCTTGTTCGACCTCTCCATCTTCATCCCACTAGAGCGCTAGGAATCAGCACTCAGAGCCCATCTGACTCACTGCCATATGGTATGTGTGTCCACCACATCTGGTAAGAGTATTCCATCTTTTCCATTTGACAACAGGTTTTTTAAGTTTCCACATGTATTTGAGTCATTCTATTTGAAATCTCAGCTATCCATCATCTTTGGAAGTGGATCCATTCACTGTTGGCACTTTTTGGAATTTTGGTGTTTATATTTTGGACATGCACATCTTGTGTTTTATTGTTTCACAGTGAACTTTTTCCTTTTATGCATTCCAGTGCATACATTTTTTATGTGTACAATTTTATTTTTGTTCATGGTTTGTGATTTGTTTCATGCCAGCACTTTTACACATGTACCTTGAGCTGGTGTTATATTATCACCTTAAATTAGCGATTTTGTTGCATATAGAGGTATTTCATCATTTAGCGCTACACTAATTGTTTATACATTAATCTGGACTTTGTGTGCATGTTATCAGGCCAAAATGACCAGCGTATGTAAATGTTTGATCAGGGTTATTTGGGTAGTTTCTGTTGTCATTATGATTTAAAAAGAGTAAACACAATTGATAATAAATGGCTTCATCCAAACACTAACCACGAGTGAAAGAAATGTTTTTGTGTTATTCATATTCTCTGAAAAATGGCCAAGAAATCATAACTTCTGCCAGGGTATGTAAACTTATGAGCACAACTGTAAGTGCCACTCTGTCAATACACTGAGAAAAGGGTGCCATGCTCAGGGGGCAGAGACATGATCTCCTGCACTTACAATCTTTCCTTAGTCTTCTGGAATGAGCAACACTGGGTATCATTCAACCCAGCAGATTGAGAACATTTTGTGGTCAAAAGAGAGGTACTGCTATAGATTGAACAATATTGCAGCAAAAGCCTGACTTCAACAATTTGGGTCACTAAGACGGGATAAGGGCGCAGAAAGCGAGGACTGAAATCTGAATGGCACATCTGCATACTTATGACGGTTCCCAATAACCCAAGTGGGTTGAAACGACTGGGTTAGCATTTTCAGAACAGGCGTTGAGCAAGGTCAGTCTACATAGCTTCCCTTAGCAAATCCATCTTTATCCACTTGTCTACCAAGGTGCATTTATAAAAAATAGCATGGTAGATAAGTGCTTAAATCAAGCTCACAGCTGCTGAGGCTGCGAGCTGGATGTCGGCTTTAAGAACTGACAAAGAGTTTTCCGTTAAAAGTGAACTGAGCAGCTCTAGATCTGGCCAATCACTTTTATGATGCTAACATTCTCAAGGGCCTCTGCTTTCAGAAAATATACAGTCATTTTTAGCAAACAATGCAGATTTTAAAAATTACCCCAGTAGACATGTGGTTTAAAATAAGCCAGAAACAGCAAAAAGATACAAACTGTTCTGCATGCAAACTGAGCTGATGAAGCAGTGAGCTGCAATATGAACTGTTGGAAAATTATAAGTAGATACACATAAACGTGTTTGGTGCCATGGATGATCAGTACAGTATATTTGTAAATCCTGGACTAACCAATAGGCTAGAACAAGATGACGTACCACAAAGTGGGAGGAAAAGAACAAAAAAATAAAAATAAATTGTAGAGTAAATATTACTTATGGAAAATATGAATTTGGATGGCAATTCGGAGTTTCTAAAAATACCCACTTATGACCCATTTCCTGAAAGTCTTACCAATGTCTCCAAGGTGTACCAGGCAGTGCTGGCAAATATAAGCGCAAGAACTGGACTGAGGCTTCACCACCGTCCCACAGTGCATCTGCTTATTGCTGATGATCCCTAGCTGGGAGGACTTGACACGGCATGGCAAATCCACATTAAACACAGTGCATAATTCCTGCAAAAGCTTTAAGAGAAGAGAATGTGTAAGTAAGACATCCATATAATTTACAAGGGTAAAAAGGGTAATCTAAAAGCAGAGTTTACAGCTTACCTGTGTATAAAATCCACTAGCTGCCTCCAGGAACAGTGAAAGATTGGCCTGCACTTCGCTACGGTTTGGGTTAGCTCGGTTTTTGGCCTGTCCTTGCAGTGTTGTAATCTGATTTTTGAAGGCATGATTCCAACTGTGGGCAGAATATAGAGTTGTAGATTTGCAATAGACCAGAAAAAAAAATTAAACAAAAACATTAAAAAAAAATTATACAAAATGATGCTCTGGAGTGCATCTCAAATCAACATTAAATTATATATACACAAATGAACGCTAAACATTTGCTAGTCTTTAGATATTAGATAACTTATGAGGCAAAAGGTTACCCCAGCAAGTTTAACAACATTTGTGGAAAATGGACCAATTGTATTAACTCATGTAAACCATCAGACCTTGCTGTGATATTCTTGCTCCCTTGATAATAATTCTTGCACCTTAGTAATAAAAATCCATTCACATAGCCATACCTTTTATGCCTTGAAGAAAAATACAGACTGAACACTTGTACCATTTACATGCCATAAATTTTGACTTGCCAGTAAATTCTGTATCTTGTAGTACGGTAAAGGAGACAAGACAACAAGTCAGACTGTTGTTTATATGGCACCACCTTCAGATTATTTGACACTGGCAAACATCTTGCTGGGAATAGCCCAAGTGCACCCACAATTGACTCAGCCCATGCTGTGGGAATCTAGTATTGTAGCAGGCAATAAGGAGAAACAGTAGGGACCCATGTCCTGTACTGTACTCCCACAAAGAGGAGTTTGTCTCCCATGGTTGAGATGCAGGATCTTTCATTCTATGAATAGTTCTAGATTGTAAGCTCTAATGAGCAGGGCCCTCTGATCCCTCCTGTATTGATTTGTATTGTAAGTGTACTGTCTGCCCTCATGTTGTAAAGCGCTGCGCAAACTGTTGGCGCTATATAAATCCTGTATATAATAATAATAATAATAATAATAATAATAGTGTAGGACCCACTGATAATGGGGTACTTTGATGCAGTAGTGGGCTTAGCACTATATGGCGTAACTATATGGTGTAACCAAATCCCCATATGTTTCAATATGTTCAGGTGTTTTAAATAGCCTTGCAGGATTTCTGGTCCAACATATTTTTATTAATTTTATACAAACAAAACACATATACATACATAAATTTGAAAAAGTCACAATACATATTTACCCTTTAATAATCATTAAAGTTATAATTATTAAATCAGTTGGCTTGCAGGATTTAAATGTCATTTTTGTATGTGTGCACTGTAATCTATTGTGTTCTGTTTGCGGTCTTATAGCAGCACCATCTTGAATGTAATGGCATTTTTAGGGTGTGCCCCCCCCCCCAACCCAAGTCTGTTTGCATACTGTACTCCAGGTTATGGAATTTACTGTCAGGTCAAAGTCCCATTACCTTAATCATGCAGTACAGGATAGCAGGTCACAGACCATGGGATGTTTAAGCAATAAACTAAGGGATGGGTAACAACATAGCAAACAGCTCCAGAAAAGAAAGGGTCAATGGGCCCTAAATACTCAGATAACCTCTTGAAGCACCTTGCAGCCGAAGCTTGCATCAGTGGAGGCCTGAACATCCACCTGGTAAAAACTTTGAAAAAAGTAAACCAGGTGACAGCCTTGCAAACCTGCAAAACAGATGTTACAAAACTCCAACTGGCAATACCCTCAACAGAACAAACACAGAGCTCTGTGTATTCATTCAAAACAAGTTAGAATAAAAACACTCACATAAAAATGGTAAAAAGAACGGCTCATACAGTACATATTCATTTTCCATAGTATCACAGCGCCTTTGGTGGTTCCAACATTCACTTGCACGCTTCCTCTATCCAAACAGATTACTGGCCTGGTGTGATGACATCACAGCTAAGAGAAACCCTGCCTTACGGCCTGGGATGGACTTCTACACTGAAAGTGAAAATTTGTTTGCACAAAGAGTGTGTTGATTTCGATGCATATAAAAGATTTATGATCGCCTTAATGTGTATATATACACTCACCTTTGAGGGGAGTCATTTATTTTTGCAAGCAAGCGCTATACTTTGTTTGATTTTGAATGTGGGGTGATACACATCTGTGTTATTTCATGTGTATATTTAGCGGATTTAAAAACCTATCAATTGCGCAGATTTATATATTTTTTTAAATTGTTATAGTTAGGTTGAAAAAAGACACAAGTCCATCTAGTTTGACAAATAAAGGAGGAAAAAAAAAAAATATACAATCCCATATACACAATCCTATACCCACAGTTGATCCAGAGGAAGGCAAAAAGCCCCAGCAAAGCATGATCCAGTTTGCTACCACAGGGGAAAAAAATTCCTTCCCGATTCCCCTGGCAGGCAATCTGATAATCCCTGGATCAACTTTACCTATAAATGTTAGTACCCCAGTTATATTATGTATATTTAGGAAATAATCCAGGCCTTTTTTTTTAATGCAATCTACCGAGCTGGCCAGAACCAGCTCGCGGGAGTCTATTCCACATTTTCAAAGCACTTACTGTGAAGAAGCCATATTTGGAGATGAAATCTCTTTTCTTCTAGATGTAAAAAGTCCCCCCTTGACCTCTGTGAGGACCTTCAAGCCCAAAACTGAACTGCAAATTCCAGATGAGGTCTTACTAATGATATGTACCAGGGCAAAATTATATCTCTCTCTCTGGAGTCCATACCTCTCTTAATACAAGAAAGGACTTTGCTCGCTTTGGAAACCGCAGCTTGGCATTGCATGCCATTAACTGCTTGCCGACCAGCCGCCGCAGTTTTACTGCGGCAAAATGTTACGGCTGGGCGAAACGGCGTTACCTTACGTCGATTTGACTTTTGGCCACTAGGGGCGCATGTGTGCCCAGAGCCGATGCGAGTGCCCGGCGGGCGCGATGACCGCCGGGCACCTGCAATCGCTCGTGACAGAGCGAGAACCGGGATGTGTGTGTGTGTGTGTGTGTGTGTGTATAAACATCCCGGTTCTTTCAGGGGAGAGGAGACAAATCGAGTGTTCATACTAAGTATGAACACCGATCTCTCTCTTCCCCTAGTCAGTCCCATCCCCCCTACAGATAGAACACACCTAGGGAACTAAGTTAACCCCTTGATCACCCCCTAGTGTTAACCCCTTCCCTGCCAGTGACATTATTACAGTAAACAGTGCATTTTTATAACACTGATCGCTATTGTCAATGGTCTCAAAAATGTGTCAAAAGTGTCCAGTTTGTCCGCTGCAGTATAGCAGTTACGATAAAGATCACAGATCGCTGCCATTACTAGAAAAAAAAATAAAAAAATAAAAATGCCATAAATATATCCCTATTTTGTAGATGCTATAACTTCTGCACAAACCAATCAATACGCGCTTATTGCGTTTTTTTTTTTACCAAAAATATGTAGAAGAATACATAAAGGGCTAAACTGAGGAAAAAATTTATTTTTTTTAAAAAAAAATGTGGAATATTTATCATAGCAAAAAGTAAAAGATTTTGTAATGATAATAAATAATAATCATTAAAAAAAACATTAAAAAAAAAAACAACACACGTGCAGAGGCGATCAAATACCACCAAAAGAAAGCTCTATTTGTGAGTAAAAAACGGACATGAATTTTGTTTGGTTACAGCAACGAAAGACTACGCAATTGTCAGTTAAAGCGATGCTGTACCGTATCGCAAAAATGGTCTGGTCATTGAGCATCCAAATCTTCTGGGGCTGAAGTAGTTAAGCTTATGATCTACCAAAATAACAAGTAGTACAGCGCCACAGAATGTGTGCTCAAATGAACAGCTGCTACTCCAATAAGAAAACAATTAGTGAACTGTGTAAAGTGATAAGAATAGCGCTAATACACACACAAAAGAACTTTACAATCTGAAATGGTGAATACTACAAATTATAACGTGTGCATATGTGTGTTTGAACCAACATTTGCATGTGTACAAATATGTGTGTTAAACCAATTCAATATGCCAAATCTATAAAGTGCTAGTGCATAGTATAAACTCTATGCAACATACTATAAAAGTTGCTGAGATAAAGTGCAGAAAAGATAAAAAAAAAAACAAAAAAAAACAAAAAGAAGTGCAACGATGAATATTAATAAAAAAAAAAAAAAATTAGCAAAAAATACGAAATATACCAAAATGAGTGAACAGCCATTCCTTATGCGATTATCACAAAAAGCACAAGTCACCAATATGTGAATCCTTCATCGCTCTCTCTCCATTGGACTCACCAGATGAATAATTGGATATATCAACTGTAGGAACACACTCTCCACAAATGGTAATCAATCACAGTTTTTCTAACAATTACAGCCCGTCATGGGAAAGAAAGAAAAAGGAAGGAGGCTTCCATAGTGTAAAAAATATCTCACATTTGAAGAGTGACTGCCCGACATTAGGGAGTAACATGCGCAGCTATGTATAGCTGTTAACCTTCAGACCTGTCATGGACTGCAAAGTGCTCTACGTCTGTTTCGTTGTGTGACATCTTCAAGGAGCAGCAGCATTGATAGCAACTTTATAGTATGTTGCATAGAGTTTATATTATGCACTAGCACTTTATAGATATTGCATATTGAATTGGTTTAACACACACATACAATAATATATATATATATATATATATATATATATATATATATATACACACACACACACTATAAAATTTGTAGTATTCACCATTTCAGATTGTAAAGTTTTTTGTGTGAGGATTAGCACTATACTTATCACTTTTCTATGATCTACCAAAACCCCCAGATTCTTCTGCACCATTGATTCCTCCAGTTGTACACCCCAATACCCTGTTTCCCCGAAAATAAGACCTAGCGTGATTGTCGGTGATGGCTGCAATATAAGCCCTACCCCCCCAAATAAGCCCTAGCAGGTCTTATTTTCAGGGTAGGGCTATTTTCGGGGAAAACGGGGTAGGGCTTATTTGGGGGAAACAGGGTATGTATGATGCATGCATATTCTTAGCCTCCAAGTGCATAACTTTACATTTAGCTACATTAAACCTCATTTGCCACTTAGTTGCCCAATTAAACAGAGCATTGAGATCGGCTTGTAAATTGGAGACATCCTGTAAGGACGTTATTCCACTGCGTAGCTTGGTATCATTTGCAAAGACTGAAATGGTACTTTTAATCCCAGACCCTATATCATTTATAAATGTATTAAAAAGGGGTTGTAAAGGTTCCTTTTTTAAAAAACAAAAAAATACAAACATGTTATACCCGTATTTATCGGCCTATAACACGCACTTTTTTCCCCTGAAAATCAGGGGAAAATCGTGGGTGCGTGTTATAGGCCGATCCCCGCCGATTTCTGTGTCATCGGAACGATCGCGGCAATTGCCGCGGTCGCCGCCGACATACACAGCCGTGGGTAGATTCAAAAATGGCGCCGAGACTGCAGGAAGCCGAGATACACATACTCGAGTGTTCTCGGCTTTTTCCTGACAAGGCTGCACTGACAAGGCTGCACTGACAAGGCTGCACTGGGGCAAGACTGCACTGGGGCAAGACTGCACTGGGGCAAGACTGCACTGGGGCAAGACTGCACTGGGGCAAGACTGCACTGGGGCAAGACTGCACTGGGGCAAGACTGCACTGGGGCAAGACTGCACTGGGGCAAGACTGCACTGGGGCAAGACTGCACTGGGGCAAGACTGCACTGGGGCAAGACTGCACTGGGGCAAGACTGCACTGACACTGAAAAGGCTGCAGATGGACAGATAAGGCTGCATTGATGGGCATTTTAATGTAAGTTTTTTTTTCCTTAAAATTCTCTCCTAAACTTGGGGTGCGTGTTATACGCCGGCGCGTGTTATACGCCGATAAATACGGTACTTACCTCCGCTGTGCAGTTGGTTTTGCACAGAGTGGCCCTGATCCTCCTCTTCTGAGGTCTCCTGGCTCCTCCTCTTCTTGTATGCCCCGGAGAAGCGCTCGGATTAAAGACATCCATGCGGGCACGCACCCGTGTTCTGCTGCGTCTGTTGACACAGACGGCAGGACTCGGCTCCGCCCCCTGCGTCATTGGATTTGATTGACAGCAGCGGGAGCCAATGACTGCAATGCTATCAATCTATCCAATCAGGACACGAGACACCGACAGGAGCTGGTGTGCCCATTCTCATTGCAGGAATTACGGGGCTCAGGGGCGCTGCTGCACCAAAGAAGGTTTTTCACCTTAATGCTTTTTTAGGGTGAAAAACGCTGAGGGTTTACAACCCTTTTAAAAAGTAAAGGTTCTCAACACAGAACATATGAGTACACCACAGATTACCTTAGACCATTCAGAGTAATTAACATTAACCACTACTCTCGGAATTCGGTCTTTTGCCCAGTTTTCTATCCATTTACAAATTGATCTTTCTAAGCCTGTAGGTTTTATATAACCAAGTGTAGCGCTAAAAAATGAGAAAGAAAATATTGCTATACCACATATAATAGCAAAATGAATTGTGAAAAGATAGTGTTTTGTATACTTTGTGAACATTCATACATATAGAACACTTATGTTATAAAGCCTTAGGGTCACCAAAAGTGATAACAGGATGTAAAAATGGCAATAAAGTCCAAAACTGAATGTGCAGATACGGTGAACATAAATTTTGCAATGGTGATAAATTCCAAAACATATACTCGTGAGAGATTTCTGTATGTAATCCAACATGTGCTGACAGACTCTTGTGCGAAACCGCCACCTAGGATGACTGGAGGCTTACCAGAAAGTTGGGACCCACCTAGCATACGCTATATGGGTCAAACAGGCTTGGATTGCTCACTGGCAATGAAGGTAGGGAACCAAGGGCTGGTGAATGGTGAAGTTGTAACGTTGCTATCCCAAAGAGGTCTTCTTCATATGGAAGCTCGGACACCAACGGACATTACCCACATGTAATGAAGGGGCTCATAGCGTAATTCCGTAAACCATAAAAAATTTATTAAAAGGAAAAACACTTACATTTCAGAATAAAAAGCGCTTGCAAGTAAAATGGCGGCATTTTACTGCCGCCATTTTACTTGCAAGCGCTTTTTATTCTGAAATGTAAGTGTTTTTCCTTTTAATAAATTTTTTATGGTTTACGGAATTACGCTATGAGCCCCTTCTTCATTACATGTGAGTAATGTCCGTTGGTGTCCGAGCTTCCATATGAAGAAGACCTCTTTGGGATAGCAACGTTACAACTTCACCATTCACCAGCCCTTGGTTCCCTACCTTCATTGCCAGTGAGCAATCCAAGCCTGTTTGACCCATATAGCGTATGCTAGGTGGGTCCCAACTTTCTGGTAAGCCTCCAGTCATCCTAGGTGGCGGTTTCGCACAAGGGTCTGTCAGCACATGTTGGATTACATACAGAAATCTCTCACGAGTATATGTTTTGGAATTTATCACCATTGCAAAATTTATGTTCACCTTATCTGCACATTCAGTTTTGGACTTTATTGCCATTTTTACATCCTGTTATCACTTTTGGTGACCCTAAGGCTTTATAACATAAGTGTTCTATATGTATGAATGTTCACAAAGTATACAAAACACTATCTTTTCACAATTCTTTTTTTTTTTTAATTGTTTATTTATATGCAGGACCAGGCCCAAATGGACCAACAGATTACAAAGTATCACGTTGATAATATATAAGTACAGATTAATCAGAGCAAATATACAATATACAATGTGGTTACTTTTTTCAGTAAAACTTACAGACATTACTAGGAATAACATTTTGGATACCGCTAAGTTTATGTACTCTTTTTTTTTTTTTTTTAAATACTCAGTTAGTTTAATGTTGAGTTATTGTCCACGGGCTTGGTCCTTTTTGCTTTAATAAAAGAACTAGGAAGAAGTATATATTAAAAGAATAAGATGGTAGTAAAGAGATGAAGGTAAGAAAGGAAAGAGGATAGGTAAGAGGAGTATGGGGAAGGAGATTGGAGGATTGGGAGGTTGGGAGGGGGTTAAAACCCCCGAGCATGGAGGGTCATGCGATCTTAATTTGTCATATATTTTGACAAATCAGCCTGAAAGATATCAGATGTGTGTTGTGAGTTTACATTTATGAAGCGTCTTCACTCCTTTTTAGGGCCTGTCCCTCTGCTGAGTATATGAACATAGTCCAAAGTTGCCAGGTCTTAGAGAATGTTTCTTCTCTATGTTGTGCCGTCAGAACGAGGTCTTCCATTGCCCTTATCTCCTCTACTTTCTCCAGCCACATATCAATGGTCGGTGGATGGGTAGATTTCCAGCGATCCGGAATACAGGCTTTTGCTGCGTCTAGTAGGTGGCGTACCACGGACTTTTTATAAATTCTGTCGGGGGTGTCTGTAGCGTGGAGCAAAAAGAATGCAGGGTCATTGGTTATAGTCCTGTCAGTAAATTTTTGTATTGTGTCACGTACTACTTCCCAGAAGTGTGCCAGTTTGGGACAAGACCAGAAAATGTGTAAAAGGGTTCCCTGTTCCCTCTGACATCGCCAGCACATATCTGATGCTGTAGGGAAAAGTTTATGCAGTAATGCTGGGGTTCTATACCATCGGGAAAGAATTTTGTAGTTTGTTTCTTGGATCTTTGCGCATATAGATGATTTATGTGTGAATCTAAGAATACGTTGTTTCTTTATGCTGTCAAAGCTACAATCTAAGTCTACTTCCCATTTCAATAGTCCCGGGGGAACAAAGTCTGTGGGGGGGGGGGGTATTTACTAGACTGTAAGTCAATGATAACGTGTGTGGTAAAGCTCCCGTCTCTGTAAGGAGAGTCTCCAGGGTCGTAAGAGTTCGATTGTTTTCCGCAGGGGGTGGTGGGATAGTCCCGAGGAAGTGTCGTAGCTGGAGTGTTCGAATAAAATCTAGACGGTATATGCCACTTAGGTCTGAGAGTTCTTTATGCGTTCTCCATCGCCCCTCTACGCTATAGTGGGATGCTAGGTGTAGTCCCGCCTCCCCAAGTTTCCGGAAGATGCCATCTTCTAATCCTGGTCTGAACAAAGGGTTACCTATTACGGGATATAAAAGGAGAGTTTGTGGACGTGAGAGTCGTCTGGGAAATTATTTGTGAGCAAATTCGTATTGTATTGCCTATCAGTGGATGGCGTCTAAGGTCTGTAGGTATATTCTGATAACACCAAGGAGTGCCCCCTAGTGGTATAGCGGTGTGGGATTGCTCAATATGAGTCCATAATTTGGTCTCTTGGTGACGGCACCAATCTATTAGTCTTCCTAGATGTACCGCATAATAGTATGTACGTATGTTTGGTAACGCAAGACCCCCATCCTTTTTGGGAAGTACTAGTAGTTTGTTAGAAAGTCTTGGTCTTTTTTTTGCCCAGACGAAGTCTGTAAAGGCTGATTGTACCTGCTTAAAAAAGGTAGAGGGAATGTGTATGGGGAGGGCCTGCATTAAATATAGGATTTTTGGTAGTATGGACATCTTCAAAATGTTACATCTGCCCAACCAGGAGTGAAGACCGGTTTGCCAGTTGGTCAGGAGCGATTTAATTTTTGTTAATAGTGGGGGGAAATTTAGTTCATATACCTGGGATAATGATGAAGGGATCAGTGTACCCATATATTTTAAGGCCCTATTTGTCCACTTCAGCTTGAAACTGGATTGTAGGTGTAGCAGTTGTGTAGGTGGAATCCCCACCCCCATCGCTTCTGATTTCGCGAAGTTAATTTTTAGGTGAGAAAGGGCGCCATATATAGTGAATTCTTTTAGTAGGTTTGGGAGTGAGATTACCGGGTTTGATAATGAAAACATCAAATCATCCGCATAGGCAGATACCTTATGTTGGGTCTGGTTAGTGAGTATCCCAGTTATGTCTGGGTTATGTCTTACGTGGCACAAGAAGGGCTCTAGTGAGAGGGCAAAGAGTAGTGGTGACAGTGGGCAACCCTGTCGCGTGCCGTTCGTAATTGCGAATGTGTTTGAAGTTACCCCGTTAACCCTGACCTTTGCTGACGGTGTGGTATAAATGGCTGAGATCCAATTCAGCATAGTGCTTCCCAGGCCTATATGTTTTAGAGTGGCAAACATAAATGACCAGTTTACCCGGTCGAATGCCTTCTCGGCATCTGTACTAAGGAAGACCGTCGGTGTGTTAGTTATGATGGCTTTATTGAGTAGGTTCAAGACCTTTGTAGTATTATCCCGGGCTTCCCTAGATGGTACGAAGCCTACTTGGTCAAGATGTATTAAGCTAGGTATCTGCTGTTGTATTCTGGTGGCTAATATCTTAGTGAACAGTTTTAGGTCTGTGTTTAAGAGAGATATTGGGCGGTAACTCCCGCACTGCGTCGGGTCCTTACCTTCTTTGGGGATCACTGCTATTTGGGCCTGTAGTGTGTCGTGGTGTAGCGTCTTGCCCCTGCCTAAGTCGTTGAAGAGTTTAAGCATGTGTTGTCCTAATGACGGGAGTAGAGTCTTGTAGTATTGAATAGTCAGACCATCTGGTCCTGGGGATTTTCCTTTTTTAGCATTTTTTATCGCCAGTTGTATTTCTGGTAACGTTATAGGTTCGTCCAGAAGGTCTCGTGTCGGGGACGGTAGGGTATTCATATGGGACTTCTTTATATAGTCCATTATGTGTTCCTTAGAGGTTGTCGTCGTTTGTAGGTTGTATAATGTCTCATAATAATACATAAATTCCTGTGTGATCTGCTGGGGTATAGTCTTCTTCTGTCCCTGGGGGCTGTGTATGTGTGGAATGTATGTCGCCGCTTTCTGTGCTTTCAGTGATTGGGCGAGTAATCTACTGCATTTGTTGCCCGATTCGTAAATTCTCTTACGGGAAATTTGGAGTGCCGCTTTCGCCTTATATTGCAGGAGGTCTGTGATCTGTGTGCGTACTATGTCTAATTCATTTCCTAGCGCTCTGGACGGTGTCAGCTTGTGGTCTGTTTCCAGGCTGCGTAGCTTAGTTAAAAGTGTTGTTAGTTGTGCAGTTCTTTGTTTTTTCAACCGCGCTCCATGCTTTATAAGCACCCCGCGGATCACTGCTTTGTGTGCTTCCCAAATCAAGCCCCCGTCTACTTCGTCTGAGGTGTTAGTCTGGAAATACTGTGTTATTTCTTTAGTCATGTCCGCGACTATCTCTGAATTTTGTAAGAGGCTTTCATTAAGTCTCCACGGGCTTCTTTGTCCCCTAAAGTAGTCGGCTAGAGCGTATTGCATTGAAACTGGAGCGTGGTCTGACCATGTGATAGAACCAATTGCCGAGCCTTTGACCGCGTGTAATTGATTTTGAGGTATTAAGAAGAA
The DNA here is from genome assembly GCF_042186555.1 of Aquarana catesbeiana. NCBI lineage: Eukaryota > Metazoa > Chordata > Amphibia > Anura > Ranidae > Aquarana > Aquarana catesbeiana. The sequence continues at coordinate 275,707,199 of NC_133330.1, read as the reverse complement.
ATCAATGCGTGAATACGTTTGATGAGGTCGGGAAAAAAAGGAGTAATCCCTCTCACCCGGGTGGAAGAGACGCCAAACATCCACCAGTTGTAGTGCATGGAGCGCGGTATGTATCCTCTTGCGTGTACCTCTGGTAACTGATGAGGACCCTGAAGAAGTGTCCTCTACGGGAAGTAGGGGGGTGTTAAAGTCCCCTCCAATGATGAGTTGGCCCTCGGTGAATTTTTGGAGCGCGTCTAATTGTCTCTGCACGAAAGAGTCCTGTTGGATGTTTGGGGCATAGAAATTGGCGATGGTCACCTTAGCTCCACCTATGGAGCCCTTTAAAAACAGGAACCTCCCCATCTTGTCTGTCTTTGTGTCTGTCAAAGTCCACGGTACCTTAGCTGAAATCTGAATGGACACCCCCCTGGATTTGGCTGCTGAATGGGTAGAATGGTATACTATTGGGTAGTGTCTATTTTTAAGTATCGGTAGTTTGTCGTCTTTAAAGTGTGTCTCCTGTAGCAACACAATGTCTGCTTTCAGTCGTTTCATGTCATTTAATAACATCCGTCTCTTTTCAGGGACGTTAAGTCCTTTCACATTAAGAGTGATCACATTTAGGGTCTCCATGCTCGTGGGCCAAGGGTGGGGAGGGGGAGAGAAAAAGGATGAGAGGAGTGAAAGGAAATGTAGTTAACAAAGAGAAGTAAGTTAACCACTTCAGCCCCGGAAGGATTTACCCCCTTCCTGACCAGAGCACTTTTTACAAATTGGCACTGCGTCGCTTTAACTGCTAATTGCGCGGTCATGCAATGCTGTAACCAAACAAAATTTGCGTCCTTTTCTTCCCACAAATAGAGCTTTCTTTTGATGGTATTTGATCACCTCTGCCGTTTTTATTTTTTGCGCTATACACGGAAAAAGACCGAAAATTTTGAAAAAAAATGATATTTTCTACTTTTTGTTCTAAAAAAAATCCAATAAACTCAATTTTAGTCATACATTTAGGCCAAAATGTATTTGGCCACATGTCTTTGGTAAAAAAAATGTCAATAAGTGTATATTTATTGGTTTGCGCAAAAGTTATAGCGCCTACAATCTAGGGTACATTTTCTGGAATTTACACAGCCTTTAATTTATGACTGCCTATGTCGTTTCTTGAGGTGCTAAAATGGCAGGGCAGTACAAAACCCCCACAAATGACCCCATTTTGGAAAGTAGACACCCCAAGGAAATTGCTGAGAGGCATGTTGAGCCCATTGAATATTCATTTTTTTTGTCCCAAGTGATTGAATAATGACAAAAAAAAAAATTACAAAAAGTTGTCACTAAATGATATATTGCTCACACAGGCCATGGGCATATGTGGAATTGCACCCCAAAATACATTTAGCTGCTTCTCCTGAGTATGGGGATACCACATGTGTGGGACTTTTTGGGAGCCTAGCCGCATACGGGGCCCCGAAAACCAATCACTGCCTTCAGGATTTCTAAGGGCGTACATTTTTGATTTTACTCCTCACTACCTATCACAGTTTTGAAGGCCATAAAATGCCCAGATGGCACAAACCCCCCCCAAATGACCCCATTTTGGAAAGTAGACACCCCAAGCTATTTGCTGAGAGGCATGTTGAGTCCATGGAATATTTTATATTTTGACACAAGTTGCGGGAATGTAACAATTTATTTATTTATTTTTTTTTTTTTTGCACAAAGTTGTCACTAAATGATATATTGCTCACACAGGTCATGGGCATATGTGGAATTGCACCCCAAAATACATTCTGCTGCTTCTCCTGAGTATGGGGATACCACATGTGTGGGACTTTTTAGGAGCCTAGCCGCGTACGGGACCCCGAAAACCAATCACCGCCTTCAGGATTTCTAAGGGTGTACATTTTTGATTTCACTCTTCACTGCCTATCACAGTTTCGGAGGTCATGGAATGCCCAGGTGGCACAAACCCCCCCCAAATGACCCCATTTTGGAAAGTAGACACCCCAAGCTATTTGCTGAGAGGCATGGTGAGTATTTTGCAGCTCTCATTTGTTTTTGAAAATGAAGAAAGACAAAAAAAAAAATTTTTTTTTTCTTTTTTTAATTTTCAAAACTTTGTGACAAAAAGTGAGGTCTGCAAAATACTCACTATACCTCTCATCAAATAGCTTGGGGTGTCTACTTTCCAAAATGGGGTCATTTGGGGGGGGTTTGTGCCACCTGGGCATTCCATGGCCTCCGAGACTGTGATAGGCAGTGAAGAGTGAAATCAAAAATTTACGCCCTTAGAAAGCCTGAAGGCGGTGCTTGGTTTTCGGGGTCCCATACGCGGCTAGGCTCCCAAAAAGTCCCACACATGTGGTATCCCCGTACTCAGGAGAAGCAACAGAATGTATTTTGGGGTGTAATTTCACATATTCCCATGGCATGTTTGAGCAATATATCATTTAGTGACAACTTTGTGCAAAAAAAAAAAAAAAAAAAAAAAAAATTTGTCTCTTTCCCGCAACTTGTGTCACAATATAAAATATTCCATGGACTCGACATGCCTCTCAGCAAATAGCTTGGGGTGTCTACTTTCCAAAATGGGGTCATTTGGGGGGGGGTTTGAACTGTCCTGGCATTTTATGCACAACATTTAGAAGCTTATGTCACACATCACCCACTCTTCTAACCACTTGAAGACAAAGCCCTTTCTGACACTTTTTGATTACATGAAAAAATTATTTTTTTTTGCAAGAAAATTACTTTGAACCCCCACACATTATATATTTTTTTAAAGCAAATGCCCTACAGATTAAAATGGTGGGTGTTTAATTTTTTTTTTTCACACAGTATTTGCGCAGCGATTTTTCAAACGCATTTTTTGGGGAAAAAACACACTTTTTTACATTTTAATGCACTAAAACACACTATATTGCCCAAATGTTTGATGAAATAAAAAAGATGATCTTAGGCCGAGTACATGGATACCAAACATGACATGCTTTACAATTGCGCACAAACGTGCAGTGGCAACAAAATAAATACATTTTTAAAAGCCTTTAAAAGCCTTTACAGGTTACCACTTTAGATTTACAGAGGAGGTCTACTGCTAAAATTACTGCCCTCGATCTGACCGTCGCGGTGATACCTCACATGCATGGTGCAATTGCTGTTTACATTTGACGCCAGACCGACGCTTGCGTTCGCCTTAGCGCGAGAGCAGGGGGGACAGGGGTGCTTTTTTTTTTTTTTTTTTTTTTTTTATTATTTTTTTGCTTTTTTATCTTATTTTAAAACTGTTCCTTTCATTTTTTTTTTTTTTTAATCATTTTTACTGTTATCTCAGGGAATGTAAATATCCCCTATGATAGCAATAGGTAGTGACAGGTACTCTTTTTTGAAAAAATTGGGGTCTATTAGACCCTAGATTTCTCCTCTGCCCTCAAAGCATCTGACCACACCAAGATCGGTGTGATAAAATGCTTCCCCAATTTCCCAATGGCGCTATTTACATCCGGCGAAATCTAAGTCATAAAATGCTCGTAGCTTCCGGTTTCTTAGGCCATAGAGATGTTTGGAGCCACTCTCGTCTCTGATCAGCTCTATGGTCAGCTGGCTGAATCACCGGCTGCATTCTCAGGTTCCCTGTTGAGACAGGAGAGCCAGAGAAAAACACGGAAGACGATGGGGGGGGGGGGGGCATTCTCTCTGCTTGTAAAAGCAGTCTAGAGGCTAATTAGCCGCTAGGATTGCTTTTACATGAAAGCCGACCGCTGGCTGAAAAGAATGATACCAAGATGATACCTAAACCTGCAAGCATCATTCTGGTATAACCACTCAAAGTCGTGAATGCTGTACCTGAAGACAAAAATATGGCTAACAATAAAGCACAGTAAACGGTAAAGTATAAAAAACTGCATACCTGAAAAGCAAACATGATAAAACATAATAACAATAAAACATTGCAGAATAGAATACAGTAAAAAAGAGCAGAACAATAGAGAGAATAGAGAGAGAGAGAATAGAGAGAGAACAATAAAACGACAACTATTATTTTTTATTTTATATTTTTGTTTGTGTTTTTTTTTTTTACACTTTTTTTGTAACTGTACCTTTTGTAACTGTAACCGGTTCCAGGTTCGGGTCTCTCAAAATGCGATGGCATCTTGGGAGACCCTGTGAAAGTGTGTCCTAGTCTGTGCAATGCTGTACCCTACGCTAATACTCAGCTAGTGAATGGTAGCGTTCAAAACATTCACCAATGCAAAGACCAGGATTGTCAGAACAGGAGGGACAATAATAGCGGGTGTCACGCCTATATCCGCGCTTACTGCAGACACGACATCTTTTTTGGGGGGTTCGCTGGGTAGGGGTACTCGGGAGGACATAAAAATGCCTCTCATGCAGCCGACTGCATTTGGTTGGGGATGTGAATGGGGGAAGTATGGGCGCTGCAGAAGTGGTGGGTTCCCAATTAGGATTGGCGAATGCAGCAGGAAGGGCACTATGGGCACGACGGGCCTGTGTTTGTCTTCTTGGTGGCAGCGGGACACTACTTGTGCTTGCCACCTCACCAGCTTGAACTGCACTTATGGGACTCGCCACGTCACCAAGTGTTACTGCAGTGCTGGTTTGACTACGACCGGGGTGTACTAGGCCGCTGGCGCCTGCCAGTTCACCAAAACGCTACCAAAAAAACTGTTAACGATCGCAGGGATCAGGCCTGACTCTGCGAACGCTGCAGTTATGCGTTTAGTGTTTTGTAAGTGACAGTGATCGATCGATACTGCACTTGGGTGGGCTGGGCGGAGGGACAAAACGCAGGTGCTAGCAGGTATCTGGGCTGATCCCACTAACACTGCGTTTTTGGGAACCCTAAACTGCTGGGGATGCTAGTATAGATCTGATCGGATCAGATATTGATCAGTTCAGATACTATACCACTAAGGGAGGTGTATGCTGCGTGCGTGGGTGTTAGCGCTACTGGCACTAACCTGACGCTGCCTGGGGCTGGTGCTTGCCAGTTCACCAAAACGCTACCAAAAAAACTGTTAGCGATCACAGGGATCAGGCCTGACTCTGCGAACGCTGCAGTTATGCGTTTAGTGTTTTTTTAAGTGACAGTGATCGATCGATACTGCACTTGGGTGGGCTGGGCTGGGCCAGGCGGAGGGGCAAAACGCAGGTGCTAGCAGGTATCTGGGCTGATCCCGCTAACACTGCGTTTTTGGGAATCCTAAACTGCTGGGGACGCTAGTATAGATCTGATCGGATCAGATATTGATGCGTTCAGATACTATACCACTAAGGGAGGTGTACGGTGCGTGGGTGTTAGCGCTACTGGCACTAACCTGACGCTGCCTGGGGCTGGTGCTTGCCATTTCACCAAAACGCTACCAAAAAAACTGTTAGCGATCGCAGGGATCAGGCCTGACTCTGCGAACGCTGCAGTTATGCGTTTAGTGTTTTGTAAGTGACCGTGATCGATCGATACTGCACTTGGGTGGGCTGGGCCGAGCCGGGCGGAGGGGCAAAACGCAGGTGCTAGCAGGTATCTGGGCTGATCCCGCTAACACTGTGTTTTTGGGAACCCTAAACTGCTGGGGACGCTAGTATAGATCTGATCGGATCAGATATTGATCCGTACAGATACTATACCACTAAGGGAGGCGTATGCTGCGTGCGTGGGTGTTAGCAGTACTGGCGCTAATCTGACGCTGCCTGGGGCGACGCATATCACCGCCGGGCGATCAGGGGGCTAAATCTTTATTCGGTAATAAACGGCGGGTGCCCTGACACTATAAAAAATAAACAAACTAACCAGCGTCACACGTAACGGTTATACAGTGATCAGTGGTGAAAGGGTTAACTAGGGGGCAATCAAGGGGTTAAAACATTTATTAGGTAGTATATGGGGGTCCCTGTCGCTATAAAACGCTGACGGCGAACCTAAATATTTACCTCACTAACTAGCGTCACCAGCGACACTAATACAGCGATCAGAAAAATGATCGCTTAGCGACACTGGTGACGGGGGGTGATCAAGGGGTTAAAACTTTATTAGGGGGGGTTAGGGGGGTACCCTAGACCTACAGGGGGCCTAACACTCACTGCCCTGACACTAACTGTCACAAACTGACACCAATACAGTAATCAGAAAAAAAAAAAAAAAAAAAAAAACCTGCTTGGTGTCAGTTTGTGACAGGGGGGGGGGGGGTGATTGGGGGGGGATCGGGGGGCGATCGGGGGGGGGATCGGGGTGATTTGTGTGCCTGGCATGTTCTACTGTGTGTGTGTGTTGTGCACTCACATTTCAGTCTTCTCTCCTCGGCCCGGAACGGAAAATACCGAGCCGAGGAGAGATGACATCATTTCCTCTGCCTCTGTGTACAATACAGAGGCAGGGAAATGATCCCATTGGCTGGGAGCGATCGCGAGGGGGGGGCCACGAATGGATGGCCTCCCCCTCACCTCCGATCGCCGGGGGACATTTGCCGACCGCCGCAGGCACCGGGGGGGGGTCCGATCGGACCCCCCACCCGCGGGCAGGCAAGGACGTACATGTAAGTCCTTTTGCCTGCCCGTGCCATTCTGCCGACGTATATAGTCGTGCGGCGGTCGGCAAGTGGTTAACAAGGTAAAGTTTCTAAGTTATTGGTGTGTCTCGGGCGTAAAGTCTTCACTCGACACCTGCCCACCAAATTATAACTAAGAGTTATAGCAAATCACTGCTTCAACGCCCGCCAGGGGAATCCGGGTCAAAGCGTTTGCCTATGTGGAGGTGAGTCTAGCAAAAGCTATGCGTGGAGGTCCCCGCCGTTTCCCAACCCCCACAGACCTATAGTTGTATATGAACATGTGAACCAGTTTAATAAACTTGTACAAACCAGGTGTAGTAATATAACAAATTTTTAGTATCCTCTGTTTGCGTCTAACATCAACCACAGCAGAGAGATAGGGGTATCATAGTTTTTTTTTTTTTTTTTTTCTTTTTTTTCCCCCTCCCCCTCCTCTCCCCTGCCCCCTCCCCCAACTAAACAATCTCGCATCCACTTGTGTAAATCTGTCCGGTCTTCTTGAAACTGAAAGCTCCATCATTCCCCGTCAGTTTAATAATGATAAGACTAACAGTATGGTTGTATGATGCATTACCTTAATAACATGCCTCGGGCCTCAGGCGCCACACTCATGGGATTCTCGTGTTGAAGGGGGGTGGCGACCCATTACTGTTTATCGCTACCGTTTACTCTTCATCACTTCCCCCACAGCACTTATGGTCTCGTGCTATTGTGTTACAGTAAGGAAGAGTAAGGTGAAGCAATGCAATCCTTTCGTCCCCCCTCCCTTCCGCAACTTTAACATATCTCAGTTATCTGCCCATTAGCCTTCAATCACTTCGCTAGGCTCCAACATTCCCTATCCCCCTCTCTACCTCGCACAGTCATCCTATGTTCTTTACAGAACTCTAAAGAGGGCCCCTGTACATCCCCGGTAATGAGATAGGTATATGGCACTCACGGGCCCAGCTATAGTCTCGGATGAATGTTCTACGCTGTACTGTGGTCCAGTCGTTGGTTCGATCTTCAGCTCTCCCTCTCGTTTCCGCTGAAAGTCTCCTGGAGAGGGAGATCGTGGTGTGTAATATAATGGGGGGTAAAACTTCCCTTACCTCTCTGGCGGGTGTAGTGCTGAGTGGGCGGAGTGGGAAGGAGACCACCGGGGGAAGGAACAAACATAGGATCCCCGTCAGTTACAACCTCTCGGTCTGTTCTCCACTACCCATCAGTAGCGTTAGTTCCAGAGCATGATAAGTTGGTGGCAGGATCCGGTGTCTTGCTGGAAGGCTGAAGGCGTGAAACTACACTCACGCTGCTGGGATATTACAGAAAAGTGGGAGGGGTGGGAACGTCTCAGATGTCTCGGCATGGATGGGGTACACAGAGCATTTCATTTAGAGTGGACGCAAGTAAAGTGCGAGTGTTCGCCAGTAGAAGGAGAGGGAGTCAAAAACAAAAAAAACTTAAAAAAACTCAAATCAGCAAACAAAGGAACCAAAAAAAAAAAAAAAAAAAAAAAGAAAAAAAAAAAAAGGTAACATCCTAGGATCCAATTTTGTTGTTAAGACTCACGGGCATTATTTCCGGGCCTGATGCGGGAGCGACCCCTAGATCGTTGGGACCGTGTAGGAGGATGAGATCTGCCCACCGCTGGGCCAGTGCGTCCTGTAGGTCGAGGGATCTTTTGTAGCCAGGATTGGTTCCGCCTCCATGAAGGTGAATAGAGCAGGTAGGTCTGCTGGAGTGCGCAGTGTAAAGGAGGCTCGCTCCATCCGGAAGGTGACTGCTAGCGGGTACCCCCACCGGTAGGTGCATCCACTCCTTCTTGCCACTTCCAGCACTGGCTTCAACATAGCGCGACGTTGTAACGTGGCTCTGGAGAGGTCTGGGAGTATTTGAATATGGGCACCATCAAATTCTATATCTCCCTGGTCCCAGGCATTCCGCAGGAGCATTTCCTTTTGTGCGTATCTGTGTAACCTGCACAAAACATCCCGGGGTCTCGCGGGATCTATCGATCTGGGTCCCAGGGTGCGGTGTATCCTATCGATCTCCAGGTTAGGGGGTGGATCTGTCATGAGCGTTCGAAAGATTGCTGTCGCCGTTTCAGCCAAATCTTCAGGACCCGGACGGTCCTCCATTTCCTCCAAATGTAATTGCATCTCTTGGGCTTCTAATGCATGGGCTTGTTGTGTTTGTTCCAGTACTCGCATCTTTTCTTCTAATACATCAATTTTGCTCTCTCCGGATGTGACACGAGTCTCTACGCTGTGTAGATCTGCTTTTATCTCTTGAATGTCTCTACTGTGTGTCTCCTCTATTTTCAGAATAAGGGCCTCTATGTCTGCCCTTGTAGGGAGGGCCCTGAGCATGCTGCGGAGATCGTCTTCTATGGGGGCCTGGGTCAGTGAAGTACTCTCCATGCTTGAGCAGAATATTGCCGGCGTCCCCGTGAGGGACACAGGGGTCTGTGTGTGTATGGGAGGGAGGTTCTGTGGTCCCACAGAGGTAGCAGCCATAGAGGTTCCACGTGGTGCGGCAGCTATGGCGCCTGGAGACAGAGCCGTTTTACCGGTAAAAAAGTGCGGTATCCCTGTTTGTATTGTCCGGTGGTTCGATCCCCGTGTAGATGATCGTGTCCTGTATCGTTTTGCGCTGTTCATGCCTCGGTCACATGGGTTAAAGACTGTTTTTCGGTCCGTGCGGGTAGGATCGGGCAGGGAGCTCCAGCTATGCACGTCTTCACTCGGCCATTGCTAAGCCACGCCCCCTCTCACAATTCATTTTGCTATTATATGTGGTATAGCAATATTTTCTTTCTCATTTTTTAGCGCTACACTTGGTTATATACGATTTATTACAAATTTTCTATTTGTTGTGTTAGCTGCTTACATCTATGACTTTTTTGGAGTAAGCGCATGGTTTATAGGTTTTTTATGCAGCCTGTAGGTTTTACCTTACACATTAGCCGTGTGTTTTGCAAAATCCAAGTATACCACGTCCACAGCCACCCCTCTGCCCAAGGTTTTACATACCTCTTCAAAAAAAAAAAAAATCAGGTTTGACAACTTCTGTCTCATGAATCCCTGCGGTCTGTTGCTTAAAATATTTTCTATGTGGTCTTTTATTAAAAGTATCTACAGTATCTTCCCGACTATAGAAGTTAAACTAACAGATGTATAATTACTTGGTAAAGACTTTGATCCCATTTTAAATATAGGCACCACATTGGCCTTACACCAATCAGGTGGTACTATTCCAGTCATTAAAGAGTCCCTAAAAATGTGAAACAATGGCTTTGAAATGACACAGCTGAATTCTTTTAAGATCTGTGGGTGCATGCCATCTGGTACAGGGGCCTCTTTCACCTTTATTCTGTCTAAATATTTCTGGACCATACCAATTTTGAGCCATTGTGGATCATTTGGGGCTGTGTCAATATTATCCCCATTATGGACATGAGCTCCCCTATGCTCCTTTGTAAACACAGAGCTGAAGAAAGTATTTAATACATTTGCCTTTTCTTTGACCCCAGTCACCCACTCCAGATTAATTTGTAAAGGGTCTACATGCTCAGACTTGACCTTTTTACCATTAATATAGTTGAAGAGTTTTTGTGGGATTTGGCCTACCATCTTTCGCAATCCATCGTTCGTTTTGAATTTTTGCGTCCTTGATTTCCTTTTTACATATTCTGTTAAATTCTTTGTAACATTTAAACGATGATAGTGTTCCTTCGTTTTTATATTTTTTTTTAAAAGCTCTTTTCTTATTATTTTATAGCTTTTTAAGTCATAACACTGGGAGGAGCCGCCATTACATACAACCAATCTGTGATAATCCCATACAAAAAGCTATTTGCCTTCATTTGGTCAATTTTTAAAGTAAAACTAAAGACAAAAAACTTTTTAATTTTTTATTTTGCTTAGAGTAAAATAGAATTCTAACCCTTGTCAGTTTTCTTTGCCATTTGTTTTTCTGTAAAATGCAATATGGCTACCTGGAGGCATTCTGTACACAGATGGTGTACAGAACACCCCATAAAAATGTAATTTCCTGCTTGTGTAATTGGCTCACTGATTTTCCCAGATGTCTGCACCAAGATACAAGTCATTGTCATTTTTGGTGAGATCCTTCCAAAGGGAAATCACATCTTAGGCCTCATGCACACAGGATGTTTTTACAGCTGCTGTTAGAGGTATCTGACTTTTTTTTTCTACTGCCTCTAAACATCCCTCTATGTTAGCCTATGTGTACATGCACACAAACTTTCAGAGGCCTTTGGAGGCAGAAACGTTTAGGGGCAGAAGAACAAAAAACGTCAGCCCGTGCATCCTGGAGCAGAGGCTGTTGAGCTGCAAATGCCAAAAAACACTGCTAAACACTGTAACAAGCATTTTCCGTTTTACCTTATGGGGGGGGGGGGGGGGGGCAAAAACCGCGAAAGAAAAGCCCATAAACGCTATTAATTGTTTTTAACCACTTGCTTACTGGGCATTTAAACCCCCCTCCTGCCCAGACCAATTTTGAGCTTTCAGCGCTGTCGCACTTTGAATGACAATTGCGCGGTCATACAACACTGTACCCAAATGAAATTTTTATCATTTTTTCCCACAAATAGAGCTTTCTTTTGGTGGTATTTAATCACAGCTGGGTTTTTTATTTTTTGCTAAACAAAAAAAGATGGACATTTAAAAAAAAAAAAAAAAAAAAAATCATGTTTAATAGTTTGTTATAAAATTTTGCAAACAGGTAATTTTTCTCCTTCATTGATATGCACTGATGAGGCGGCACTGGTGGGCACTGATAGGCTGCACTGGTGGGCACTGATAGGCACAGTTAAGGCGGCACGGATAGGCACAGTTAAGGCGGCACTGATAGGCACAGTTAAGGCGGCACTGATAGGCACAGTTAAGGCGGCACTGATAGGCACAGTTAAGGCGGCACTGATAGGCACAGTTAAGGCGGCACTGATAGGCACAGTTAAGGCGGCACTGATAGGCACAGTTAAGGCGGCACTGATAGGCACAGTTAAGGCGGCACTGATAGGCACAGTTAAGGCGGCACTGATAGGCACAGTTAAGGCGGCACTGATAGGCACAGTTAAGGCGGCACTGATAGGCACAGTTAAGGCGGCACTGATAGGCACAGTTAAGGCGGCACTGATAGGCACAGTTAAGGCGGCACTGATAGGCACAGTTAAGGCGGCACTGATAGGCACAGTTAAGGCGGCACTGATGGGGACAGATAAGGCGGTACTGATGGCCACAGATGGGGGGCACAGATGGGGGGCACTGGTAGGTGACACTGATGGGCACTGATAGGTTGCACTGATGTGGGTGCTGATGGGTGGCACTGATGGATGGCACTGTGGGCACTGATGGATGGCGCTGATTGATGGCACTGTGGGCACTGATGGGTGACTCTGGTGGGCACTGGTAGGCAGCACTGCTGCCTATTGCTTTGTGTTATAAGATTGCCGTGATCGGGACACGCCGGTGATCGGGTTTTTTTTTTCCTCCTCACGCTGTCAGCGCGAGGAGGAAAAATAGCCGATTACATCACATGATCAGCTGTCATTGGCTGACAGCTGATCATGTGGTAAGGGGTCGGGACCAACCCCTTACTCTGATCAGGCGAGTCTCAGACTCGCTGATCACCGAGCGCGCAGGCCGCTCATGCACGGGACGGGACGGGCCATTGCGACGTCAATAGACGTAGTCCCGGCAATTTAGATCCGCGCTGTTGCCGTCATTTGGCAATGGCCCGGATCTGAAGCGGTTAATGCTGCTTTTTCCTGGCAGCAACGCTGGCGTTTTTTTAAATGCCCTGTGAGCATGAGGCATAAAGGGATACAGACCCTGCCACTTGCCTAAGAGCCCTGCAGTTGCAGCAGCTGATTGATAATTATAAAATCCCTCTCCCATACAGATTCACTCTACAAGTGGACACAGACAAACAGCTATTTGTAAGCCCTGCAATGTACACAAGATCACCCAGTGAGGAATATTTGTTTCTCAACAAAAGTGGGGCCTGACATTCAGCAATCAAATGTCAGAGCTTCAACTTGCAGTGTGGTAAGGGGGCAGGGACTAATCACTAAATGTTAAGAAGTTGAAGCCCACGTGGCTCCAGAGACTAGCGGAGGAACCCCCCAAGGTACCATAAGGTATGAAACCATTACTTTTTAGGTTTACTATTATATGTCGCCCACAACTAATTAGGTTCACACATGCACATTTAGGGGTATGAGCTATAGAAGATCTTCAGAAAATAAATGAAACGAAAGTACTATAGGAAGGTGACAGATTCAGAAACACAGCTGGCTTCCTGTCATGTAATCCCACAGAAAAAAAAAAAAAATAAATAACTTCCAGCTGTCGTGGTGCTGCATAATTTTATTTACAACGATAGCTAACAGAGTAAGGGGCTGCACAGCAAAGTTATATAAATTGACAGATACTTACATTTTTGTACAGATTGGGGGTCTTTTCTATAAATATGGTCTCCAAATTGTTTTCAGCTCTAATAAGTGTGTGGAATGTCTTTTTGTTTTTGGTATAGTGTATTCTTCCTTTTTGGTAATTGTATATTTTTATTTAGCAAACATTTAATACAGGGTGCTTCCATAACATCCAATTCATAAAGCAGCCTGTGCTTTCTTATAAGAACACTTATTATCTACATGTTTAGAAGCACCCCGTGTACAATGACTAAGCCATATGTTCATACAACCATGCATTCTCTTTACAGTGTCTGTAAATTGAATTTGATATTACAGGAAGGCTTGTAAAGGCTGGTTAGTGACTGGCAACCTCTGGGGTTACAGATGCTTAAAGTCAAATGGTAAAAGGCAGCTAAGGAGGTTCATTTTTTTGGAGCATGAAAATTACGATCCGCGAAACTCCACTAGGTTATGCGGACCGTGGTCTTCATTTCACAACCTATTCATAACAAAGTCTCTCCTCCTGGTGTTTTTTCTGCTCTCATTCAATTTTATTGTGCTCTGCCGTCAAAATGCACTTTCGTACAGCACACCTCTATGCTTTATAAATGTGAGCTAGTTATTTTAGGCCTCTTGCCTCTGCTGCCTAAAAACATTTTTTTTTTTTTTTAGGTGATTTAAATGCAGACCATTGTTTTCAATGTGCCTGTACACACAGGTGTGCAAGCATAAAGGATAAAAAAAATATTACAGAAATCTGAGTTGCCGGTCAGTATTTTTGCACTAATGCACGCAAATACGCTTATTAGCCACACTCCCTTCATTAAAATAAAGCTAGAAGAATATTTATGCTCGTGAGAGTATGCTTGCAAATATGAGCAAATATACCCAAATACATGCAAGTGATATACAGCTCATCCTTGCGTTTTTTTCAGGAATGTCCGATTCATATATCAGTATATTGTACAGAGAGTTTAAAGTGGCAGTTTGGCTATAGTACAGCCTAAGCACAGTCAAGCGTTCAGTGGAGAAAAAAGAAAAAAAAAAAAAAAAAAAAAAAAAAAGATATGGCACAGGTGAAGAGGAGAGACAGGAGGGACATACATATACTGAATTTCTTTTTGTCCATTCAGAGTGACTGCTTTAATAATGAACAAACTTAAAGCGAATCAGTATTTTGCCCATTTAAGTCAAAGATACAGTTCTGTCTAACAGGCCACCCCCTCTGCGGACACTTCCTTTTCCCTTTACCAATCAATTTGCACGTCCCATTTTAAGTATGAGAGCGCAAGTGACTCTGTCCCTTTCTTTCCCAGGATGCAGTCCTTGGTGCCTGAGCAAACAGTAACCAGCCACAAGATTTGTTAAATGGAGTTTGCTGCAAGATCCTTATGCTTGTGTAAGCTTCCAGGCAGAAGTTCATTTCTCAGTGTTCTGGCTATAAAATGGGGTAAAGGGAAAGGAAGGCAAGTGCACATGTTCACTTTCAACAAGGAAGTTGGAGAAATTCCCTCCAGGAGATAGAAGTCCCTACCTAAAAGCCTTCTTTTTTTTTTTTTTTGAGCAGCAGTTGCTGTAGCATTCAGAGCTGCTTCATCCAAATCAAAATGCTAAACATGTTTCCGATTTATTTTTCTAAAACCCTGGAAGTACCAGATTGTGGCAGCCTCAATTGTGAAAGCCTTCAGCAGGCTGACCTGGAGTTAAAGTTTATCCACTTACTTGGTGAAAGCATAGAAAAAAAAAAAAAAAAAAAAAAAGAAAAAAACAAGATTGTGGTCATTCTGCCATTTACACAGAGGAAAATATCTACTGCAAATGAACCAGCTTAAAATGTAAAAAACCTAAAAATATGAACAGATTTGAAATTTGCTTTAAATATATAGCGCTATAGAAGCGGGCTTCCTAAAAAAAAAAAAATCACCACAGAGTACTTACAGGTCCTGTTCCACCTTCTTGTCCAGTGCATACTCAAGGTCTGTCACCAGCATCTTCTGATACAAGTCCTGCAGAGCTTGACGGGAAGTCCACGTCTCTGCTGTACCAGGCTTAGACTCTGGTCAAAGAAAATCACAATGAGATAAAGATACGTACTTCCATTATAAAATGATTGCATGTAAACAAGCATGAAGCTGTGAGGGGAATTTCCAAGATTTGAACCTATACTATATGCAAGGCCCCATAAGAGGAAAAAAAAAAAAAAAAAAAAACTTATTAATTTATTCAACTTAAAAAACATTTACTCATTTCCTCTCTCTGTTTGAGACAGTGGAGTTTAACAGTTTAGAATAACACACAACTAAATGAGAACAGGCTTTTTAATCTGCACAAGCAATGATATTTGGAACAAAGCTGTCAGATCAAAGTCACATTTGTTATGATTAAAGCTTGATAAGAGAGAAACTAAGACAATCAAAGCACTGACAGGTCATGAAATCAGATTCTGAAGAATGTAATAACAAACAATGCTTAAAGAGGAAAAATCTCTATATGTACAATCACAACTGCAGTTTTATTAGCATTTCTCTTGTATGAGAAAGTCTCCCGTTCTTTTTGTATTGCTTCCTTTGTGTGAAATCGCTGGTGTTCCTGCCAGTCCCTCTGCTTTCCTATTAAAAACTGACCACTGCAGTTCCTCTTTAAAGTGATTGAAAAATAGGATTCTTGACTTACCGTAAAATCCGTTTCTCGGAGTTCATTGACAGACACAGTGCTTCCTTATTCAGAACCATAGGGTTATATCATCCCCTACAGGAGTAGGACACTAGGGAGAAAAAAAAAAAAAAAAAAGACTTGGCTACACCCATGGGCAGTCCTAGGCCTTCACCCCCCTCTCTTCTATAGGCCTTCAGGTTTGTCACAAGCAGTGTCAGAAGCATTAAAAACTTCAGAGGGGTGGGTGCTATGTCTGTCAATGAACTTAGAGAAACGGATTTTAAGTCAAGTCAAAAATCCTATTTTCTCATTCGTCAATTGACAGACACAGCGCTTCCTTATTCAGAACCAAAGGGATGTCCCAAAGCAGTGCCAAACATGAGGGGCAGGGCAGCCAAAAAAAAAAAAAAAAAAAAACTAGGCAAACCAGACAGACAATCTAGAGCTCAACTAGAACAACTGGAGCCCAACCTGAACAGCAAGAAAACCCCTTCATGAGGGAAAAACCCTCTAGACCAGTGGTTCTCAACTCCTGTCCTCAGGACCTACCAACAGGCCAGATTTTATGTATTATCTTGGGGAGATGCAAACTAGAATACTGCAACCACTGAGCAGCAAATTATATCACCTGTGATGTATTTCAGTTGTCTTGCAAACCTGGCCTGTTAGTGGGTCCTGAGGACAGGAGTTGAGAACCACTGCTCTAGACCTCAGCCTACAGAACCTTCCGGCCAAAAGAGGCATCCGCAGATGCCAGCACATCCACTTCGTAAAATTTTGTGAAAGTGTTCACCGGCGACCAGGTGGCTGCCTTGCACACTTGCGTCACTGACGCCTGATGACCTGAAGGCCCAGGAAGCACTCAAGGCCCAAGTAGAGTGCGCCTTCACTGGGAAGGGAGGAACCCGACCCCTGACAGAATAGGCCTGAGTTACCATCTGTCTGATCCTTCTAGAAATGGTCGCAGAGGAAGCAGACAGCCCCTGCTTTGGCCCGTCCGCGATCACAAAACAGGGAGTCTGACCTCCAAAAGGACTCAGTGGCTGCCAAATACACCCTGATCGCCGGAACCACATCCAAAAGGTGTGCAAGGCAAATTCCCTCGGATGTTGCGGCCTGGGACATAGGAAAGGCAACACAATGTCTTAATTTAAATGGAAATCAGAAATAACTTTTGGAAGGAACGAAGGACAAGGACGAAGAACTACTTTGTTCTTATGAATCACCAGGTAGGGCATGCGACAGGATAGCACCGCCAATTCCAACACCCTGCGAGCAGAGGTGATAGCCAAGAAGGCCACCTTCTGCGACAGAGTGAGCAGGGGGATTTCTCGAATATTTTCAAAAGGAGGTTTCCGTAGAACCAAAAAGCACCAGATTGAAGTCCCACGGTGGCAAGGAAGATCGCACTGGTGGAACCACATGTCGCACCCCCTGAATGAAGGTACGCACCAGAGAATGGGAAGCCAGGGAGCGTTGAAAGAAAACCACCAAAGCCAACACCTGGCCCTTGATGGTACTCAAGACCAAATTCTTTTCAACGCCCCTCTGAAGAAAAGTCAAAATCCGAGCCACCGAAAAGGAACGTGGGTGAAACCCCACTGACTCACACCATGAAATGTACGCTTTCCACATTAGACGATATACCTTCCTGGAAGTAGACTTCCTAGCTTTGAGTAGTCTCGGAATCACCGACGCAGGTAAGCCTCTATCCTTCAACACCTGGCTTTCAACAGCCAGGTCATTAAAGCCAGCGACGGTAAAGCAGGGTGGAAGATCAGCCCTTGGGATAGCAGATCCTCCCTGAGAGACAGCTGCCAGGGGGCATCTGGGACCAGATGCATCAGGTCGGCGTACCAGGACTGACGAGGCCAGTCAGGGGCCACTAGAATGACCGGAATTCCTTTGACTTCGATCCTGCGTAACAGCCAAGGCAGAAGCTTGAGAGGAGGAAAGGCGTAGATCAGACGATACTGGCCCCACAGAGCCACCAAAGCATCTGAGGCATCCGCCAGAGGGTCCCGAGACCTGACCACAAACCTCGGCACCTTCCTGTTGACCTGGGATGCCATCAGATCTAACTCTGGAGAGCCCCAATGCAGACATATCTGTTGAAATGCCTCCTGATGAAGGTACCACTCCCCTTGGTCCAACACTTGACTGAGGTAAACCGCCTGCCAGTTGTCCACCCCCGGAATGTGGACAGCGGAGATAGCCGGAACAAAACGCTGTGCCCACCGTAGAATGCCTGCTTCTTCCAGGCCCGCTAAAACACTCCTTGTTCCTCCCTCGTGGTTGACATAGGCCACTGCCGTGGCATTGTCCGACTGGATCCATATCGGGAGCCCCTGAAGTCGATCCGTCCAATGATCCAGACAGAGTCTGATCGCCCGGAGTTCCAAAATGTTGATGGGTAGCCTGGATTCTTCCAGCGACCCCGAGCTGAGCAAATGCCCAGGACTCCTCCCCACCCGGACAGACTGGCATCGGTGGTGACCACTGTCCAGTACAGAGGGAGAAAGGATTTCCCCTGGCAAAGAGCCGGGGAACAAACCCACCAAATCAGGAACCCTTTGGTTCCTTGGCTCAGCCGAATCTGACTGTCCAGAGACCCTGTAAATTTGTCCCATTTTAACAATATCTCCTTTTGCAGGGGTCTCGTATGGAACTGGGCAAACTGGACCGCCTCAAATGTAGACACCATCAGGCCTAGCACCCGCATGCAAGTCCGCAGGGAGACCCTCCTGCTGGACAGCAGTAAGCGGGTTGCCGCCTGTAACGTCTGGAGTTTGTCCTGAGGAAGGAACACTCTGGCCAGAGCGGAATCCAGAGTCAGACCCAGATAAACTAATTTCTGAACTGGAATCAGTGCAGACTTTTGGCAATTTATCAGCCACCCAAAATCTGACAAAGTCTGAATATCGATCTCTAAGTCGCCCCTCAGGGTCGTTGGGGACTCTGCTCGCAGAAGGTCGTTCAGGTAGCCCAGAACAGCAATTCCCCGCTGGCGAAGCAGCACCAGAAACAGGGTCAACACCTTGGTAAAGACCAGAGGAGCGGAGGCAAGACCAAAGGGTAACTCCGCAAACTTATAATGTTCCTCTACCACAGGAAAGTAGAGGAACCGCTGGTGTTGGGCACATATCGGAATGTGCAGGTAGTCATCCTTGATGTTGATGGAGGCAAGAAAGTCCTCCTGATGAAGAGATGCCACCACGGAGCGAATGGACTCAATTCTGAACTTCCACACCTGCACAAAGAGGTCCAGAATCGGACGTACCATACCCTCTTTTATGGGGATCGTAAACAGGTTTGACAAAAAAACCCTGGAAACATTCCAACATTGAAACTGGGACAGTCACCCCTTGAAGTAACAGGCCTGGCACCGCACCCTGGAGGGCTAACAAGCGGTCCGAAGACAGACACAGATTGGACGGAAAAAAATCTGCTTGGGGGACAAGACTGGAACTTGATCTTGTAACCAGACAGAATCACTCTGTGTACCCAAATGTCGTTTATCAGAGAGGTCCATGGGCCCGGAAACAAGCGAAGACGTCCCCCCACCTGGACTGCAGGTGAGGGTGCCCCTTCATGCTGAAGGAGCCTTATCTGGGGGTCTGGAGAACCCCGCTCTCGGTTTGTCCAACCAGGGTCGCTTGGAACCATCAAGGGGGGCTTGAAAGACTTTGAGCCTGTGTAAGAAAAGTACTCTTCCCCCGTGACACTCTTATTGATATCATCCAGAGTGGCCCTAAACAAACGATCGCCTTAAAAAAGCAAATCAGCTGGGGTTTTTTTTTGTTGTTTTTTTTTGTTCTTAGAGGCCTGGTCCACAGTCCCACATTTCAGCCACAATACCCGCTAAGCACTACTGCTGAAACAGACAGCTTAGAAAGCAAGAGGCATCGCAGACAAACTGCAGTGCCTGGACCAGCTGGTCCGCCAATTCAATGAAGGCAGGAGGAAAGTGAACACCCTCCAAGTCACAGTGCAACAGCTTCGCCCACTCTGAAAATGTTTGAGACACCAGGGCAATGGCCAGGACCGGACAAAGCGCCGAACCCGCAATAGTGAACATAGTGTGGCTCAGAGACTCGGCAGAATGAGCAAGTATGCATCGCATACTTGCTCATTATCAAATACTTATCTTAGAACAAAGCGGTTGCAGCGGTCCCTGCACACTGCTGAAACAGCTGACATTTTACCCCGAGTTTCTTCTGGGTTCTCAGGCTCTGGCGCTGTGATTGGCCAGAGCTGCGATGACGTTATGTGCGCGGGAGCCACCATTCATGGCACGGGCTTGGAAGGAACGGCACCTATGGGCTTTCTTCAGAGCGCATGCGCCAGTGATATCACTGGCTGCATGCAATGTAAAGATCTCCGAAACCGTACAGCTTTAAGAGATATTGTCACTACCTATAGGTAAGCCTTATTATAGGCTTACCTATAGGAAAATGTAAGCAGAGGGAGTTTACTTCCTCTTTAAGCCTGATGTCAAAAAGCCTGAAGAAGAACTCTCAGATCTAGCAGAATGTGCTTTAACAAGAGGGGATGCACCGATACCATTGTTTTTTTAAAATGAGTACGAGTACCAATACTTTTTTTTTTTTATAGTACTCGCCGATACCAATTACCGATACCTACAGCAACTGTTTTGTTTTCACTTCAGCTGTCAGCAATGGTACAAAGCATTGAAAAGTTGTTTACAAATTAAATACATTTTTTTTTTTTATTTTGCGCTTTTTCAATGTGAAATGTGTAAATATATGTTAATATATATGTGTAAGAATATTAACTAACAAAGCAAAAAAAAAAAAAAGGCAGGGAAATTAAATGGAGAATAGGGAGTTGATTAAGGCCCCTTTCACACTGAGGCGGTTTGCAGGCGGTATTGCGCTAAAAATACCGCCTGCAAACCGCCCCTAAACAGCCTCCGCTGTTTGTTCAGTGTGAAAGCCCGAGGGCTTTCACACTGAAGCGGTGCGCTGGCAGGACGGTGAAAAAAGTCCTGCAAACCGCTTCTTTGGAGCGGTGAAGGAGCGTTGTATTCACTGCTCCTAAACCGCTCCTGCCCATTGAAATCAATGGGACAGTGCGGCAATACCGCGGCTATAGCCGCGCTGTACGAGGGATTTTAACCCTTTTTCGGCCGCCAGCAGGGGTTAAAACCGCACCACTATCGGCTGAATACCGCTGCAAGAACGACGGTACAGCAGCGCTAAAAATAGTGCTGTTGTACCACCGACGCCCCCACCGCCCCAGTGTGAAAGGGGCCTAAGGCTGATTAGATTAAATTAAGGGGTTGAACCGAGGGACATTTGTTCATCCCTTTGATCTGCAGATGAAGAAACAGAAAGATACAAAAAGAAACAAAGTTTCTTTTTATTTTAGTGTTTCAGCGGCTGAGCAATATCGTTAATAAACATTTCCGGCTGCTTTTTGAGGAGAGCCACTGACAGCTCAAAGAACTGAGCCTGAAAGTTCCAGGTATCAGTGCATTTGCACGAGTACCGATACTTGTGTAAATACTGAGCTAGCTGCTGCCATAACCCCGGTATTTAGCGTCAAGGCACGGGTATGGCGATTTGCGCAAAGACGTTAATTCTTCGTGGCATAGATTCAACAAGGTGTTGTAGCAGATGCTACTAAAGTACAGTTCTGCTCACTCAAAGGCCACGTCTGTTATTGATGGATATAGGTTTGGACCAAACTGTCTAAAGTCATAGTAAACATGAAATTCTGCTTTAAACAACCCAGGACTGGAAATAGCACTGGTAGAAGCAACAGGATTGTTGTCTAGTTTCAGCATGGTGTGCACTGCATCATTAAGAGCCAAATTATCTCCTCATATAGAGAGTAACAGTAGAAGACTGCAATTCCTCAGGGGTAAGCTCATCAGTCAAGGACTAGAGTGATTTAGAATCAAAGTCCTAGCGGATCAGATGGCTCAGAAGCTACTAAGCCAGCAGGCAAATCACATCTAGAAACTGCAAGAGTATTCGGGAGTGTGCCTGTGGCCTCTGTGATCAGAAGCAAATAAATCCATAAAGTCTTGCATGTCCATTGTAAAAACGCTCAGCTGAAAGGGGAGAGAGTCAAGCCATACCCCACGGAGCAAAAGAGGACTGAGGATGGAGCAGACAGCAAGATT
Organism: Aquarana catesbeiana; assembly: GCF_042186555.1. Classification (NCBI taxonomy): domain Eukaryota; kingdom Metazoa; phylum Chordata; class Amphibia; order Anura; family Ranidae; genus Aquarana; species Aquarana catesbeiana. The sequence continues at coordinate 275,685,424 of NC_133330.1, read as the reverse complement.
CCAAGACTTCGGATGTTGGAACCATAGATGGTGCAATACAAGCCACCCCAAAGTCATTAACAGAATGTGAGCTAGGGGCACATGTTAATGCAGTACTGTTAGTTTCACACCCCACATATCTATAATCAGACTTCTTGAGACTGGGTGGCATTAAGGTGACGGACGCATGCCTCGTACACACAATTGGACATGCCGACAATAAAACCGTGGATTTTTTTTCCGACAGATGTTGGCTCAAACTTGTCTTGCATACACACGGTCACACAAAATGTTGTCGGAAATTCTGAACGTCAAGAACGCGGTGACGTACGACGAGCCGAGAAAAATTAAGTTCAGTGTGGCTCTTCTGCTTGATTCCGAGCATGCGTGGACTTGTGCATTGAAATTGTGTATACACGCTCGGAATTTCGAGCTCGGAACAACCAGCTCTCAAACATTTGTTGTCGGAAATTCTGACAGCAAATGTCCGATGCAGCATACACACGGTCGGAATTTCTGACAAGCTCACATCGAACATTTGTTGTCGGAAATTCTGATCGTGTGTACGCGACATAAGAATACTGAGGCATGGCCTCAGGTATTAACGAACACCCAAACAGCTGGTAGTAGAGGGGTGCTCTTTACAAACAAGAGTAGTAGAGGGGAGAAAGAGTATGGAGCAAGCATGTTCATCACTCCACTCAGCAAAATTATGTCAGAGCATAGTCTGACAACATTAACCCTTTCTGTAGTAAACCCAAGTAATTGAGGTTGCTCCTGAACCTAGACCTGAATGGCGATTTCACAAAGTGAGTCTTCAAAAACAGGGCAAGCACTGAGGCAAGGCCAGTAGCCCGAGGCCTAGAAAGCGCTTTACAGCTACCTTTTACTAGAATGGAGTCTGGAAAGTATGCCAAATCCAGTGCCCAAGTGTCTTTCTATCCCTGCAAAGTCCAGCCCAGCAGCTGGTTTTCAATTTTTTTTACAAATAAATATGTGAAAAGTGTGGCGTGCATTTGTATTCAGGCCCCTTTACTCTGATACCCCTAAATAAAATCTAGTGGAACCAATTTGCCTTCAGAAGTCACCTAATTAGTAAATAGAGTCCACCTGTGTGTAATTTCATCTCAGTATAAATACAGCTGTTCTGTGAAGCCCTGAGAGGTTTGTTAGAGAACCTTAGTGAACAAACAGCATCATGAAGGCCAAGGATCACACCGAACAGGTCAGGGATAAAGTTGTGGAGAAGTTGAAAGCAGGGTTAGGTTATAAAAAAATATCCCAAGCTTTGAACATCTCACGGAGCAGTGTTCAATCCATCATCCGAAAATGGGAAAGATTATGGCACAGCTGCAAACCTAACAAGACATGGCTGTCCACCTAAACTAACAGACCAGGCAAGGAGAGCATTAATTAGAGAAGCAGCCAAGAGGCCCATGGTAAAGCTGGAGGAGCTGCAGAGTTCCACAGATTGTACATTCCACAAAACTGTCCTTTATGGTAGAGTGGGAAGAAGAAAGCCATAAGAAGTCCAGTTTGCGAGAAGCCATGTGGGGGACACAGCAAACAAGTGCAAGAAGGTGCTCTGGTCAGATGAGACCAAAATTGAACTTTTTTGGCCTAAAAGCAAAACGCTATGTGTGGCGGAAAACTAACACCGCACATCACCCTGAACACACCATTCCCACCATGAAACATGGTGGTGGCAGCATCATGTTGTGGGGATACTTTTCTTCAGCAGGGGCAGAAAGGCTGGCCAGAGCTGATGGGAAGATGGATGGAGCCAAATACAGGGCACACAATTCACTCTAGATGTGCAAAGCTGGTAGAGACCTACCCAAAAAAACGTGCAGCTGTAATTGCAACAAAAAGTGGTTCTACAAAGTATTGACTCAAGGGACTGAATACAAATGCACGCTACACTTTTCAGATATTTGTAAAAAAATTGTAAAACCATTTATCATTTTCTTTCCACTTCACATTTATGTGCCACTTTGTGTTGGTATATCGCATAAAAATCCCAATACAATAAAAATTCACACTTTTTGGCTGTAACATGACGAAATGTAAAAAATTTCAAGTGGTATACATACTTTAGAGCACTGTAGCTGAAAGATCTTACAATCAACAGGCAAAGTACAACACAACACAAAACAGGCGGCTGAGGGCATCAGCTGCAATTGTTATAAGAACAAGGTCATCAAAGTCAGGTTCATGCTCTCCATTTATTTGTCTTGTCCAGTCAGCAACAGTCTGGCAAACAGACATGGCAGCAATTGCAGGCTGCAGGGCTTGACCTGCCTTTAAATGGGCTTCAAAATGCCTATCAACAGAATCCTTAAAAAAAAAAAAAAAAAAAAACGAACATTTACACAATAGAAACTGTAAAGTGAATCGAGGCCTGAAATGGCAGGAACCACTACTGGGACATTCTATTTTCATTTAACATTCATATTCCATAGGATATATTTCAGCAAAAAGCTTGATGGGGGGGTGAGGGGGAGACATCTTTTCAGGTTTAGACCAATCCTCATGTAATGCGTATTAATTTTGTGTGTGTATGGTAAAAGTTTTGATTTTGCCAGCCTGATAGCACCCATAGGGGCTTGTTTTGACCGTGGAGAAGCAGGTGCTGCCAGACAAAGACATGGTCTATGTCAACTGTGGGGAACATTTGTCAAACCGTTGCTTGTGGCTCATAAAATGCAGGGGTTGAAAAAAAAAAAAAAAAAAAAAAACACAACAACTCTACAATATCTACGCCTCCATCACCCTACATCATTTCATTTCATTCCCATACAGGTTGATTGATCCTCAATCGGCCGTTCTCTCGTATGTATCCCTTGCTAGTATTAAATAATCATATGCAATATTTTCATATTTATCTGAATAGAATGGTTACATTTTTAGCCCTGAAAGGAATAAAGTGCCACACAAAACACTATAGATTTCTTTTCCACATAAGATGCAGGCGTTTAATTCATTTGTAGTACAGAATGGATAACACCAACATCTAACACTATTAAGCTTCTTAATTTACTGATTTGTCAATCTATAGATCTTGTCCGGACAAAGAAGCGGACTGGGCAGAATATACTGCGTTTCGAAAAGAAGCCCGGGTCTAATATCAATTTTGGCAACAAAAGACGCAGTAGGGCTTATTTTCAGGGTAGGTCTTACCACGTAAATGTGCTGTCTTCTCTCCCCCTCTCTCTCCCTGCCCGACAGGAATCCCCAGTGTGAACTGAGTTAAAATGCTTGTAAAATCCTATAATCCACTCTATTACAGTAGTATATAATATACAATGTGTGTGTTTCTGTAATATAATTGTGCCAAATACTTTCGTTATAGCGCCACTCTGCCCTTCTGTGACCTGCCAGAGCTCTCTTCCCTGCAATTATATTACGGAAACACACACATTGCACATTCTAAACTACTGTAATAGATTGGATTATAGAATTTTACAAGCATTTTAAACTAGGGCTTATTTTCAGGGTAGTTCTTATATTGCAGCCCTCCTGGAAAATAACACTAGGTTTTATTTTTGGGGTAGGTCTTATTTTCAGGGGAAACATGGTAGCAGTACCAATTACTAAACACAAAAGTAACATGTGGTGAATACACACCATAATTATGCTTACCTGTCATATCTGCTTTCAGGACTTCTGCCTGCCTGTAATAACAAAAAGCAGAGGTTATGGCTAGACTGCAGAACAACATGTAAGCAAATACAGACAACCTAAATTTGTTGGTGAATTTTTGGCTTTCCTGTATCACTAAATGATGGAGATTTTGCCTCACTTCCTGTTTTGTCTAACTAGCCTCCTAGCTAGAAAGTGAAGGGAAATCTCTCCAACATGAACACATTGATAACAGAGAGGCTATAGTTCTTTTTCACCAGCTTTTATGCTGTCTGTGTGCCATTTGGGAAATCTTGCCTTGATTCCTTTTCTGTCTCATGACTGTCAAAAACAGAGGGGAAAATCTCCAATGAAAAGTGGAGGCTCTCATCCTTTCCCATTGTATCCAAAAATAGAAAATAAATAGGTCCAGGTTTTGACTGGAATCAGGGTTTAGAGAAGTCCTTGAATTATGGCCAGAAATGCCATCTGCAAATTAGATCACATTTCTACTGTTTTTCAGCTCAACATTTAATAAACACTAAATGACAATTGCAAAAATTCAAAGAAAAAAAAAATAAGAACGTGAGCTGGGTTAAGCCGGCTTAATACATGGTGAGACTGGCCACATTTCGATCCGTGTATGGGCAGAAAGGTTGTACAGAAATCGAACCACCCTGTTGGATTTTCCCCATTTGATCAGCGCTGCAGGCTATAGCCTGCAATGTTGATCAGTGTATTCTGATGGCGGGAAAGTCTCTCTGCTGTCAGAATACAATAGCTCAGCGAGAAGGATATCCATTTGAAATGTATGGATGGGGAAATGTCTAAAGGAGGATAGGATAGAAGTCCAGCACCAGAGCATCTTTGAAGTAAAATCACTTGGCTTTCTTATAAATCCTGGATAGGGGAAAACATGGTTGGGGGAAAATCGGGTCAGTTTATTTTTTATTTTTTGTTCAACCCACTGGTTGGTTATACAATAAAAAAAAATAATGCATCCTTTATGGGCTGCTTTAGGCAATTTACATGCCTCAAACGACAAGTTTACCATAATGACAGCCAAGCATACTCAAAAATATTTGAGTGTTTCTGGGATTAGTTACAGTTAGCTGAAAGATCTTCCAATCTACACAAGCAAGGTCAGAACAACAGATTTAATGATATGGCTACATTCAGGACGCCATCATCCATAATACTGCACGCTAATGATCAGTGGCATTTCACTATACAAAATGCTAAATTATTAAATTTATAACACAGCACACAGATATGCATAGCAAGCAAATATACAAGCAATTGTATGTGACTAGCAATAGAAGTGACTATTAAGGTTATATAAAAAAGTGGCTATCTTAAAGTGGTTGTAAAGTCTCAAGGTTTTTCACCTTTATGCATAAGGTGAAAAACCTTCTGTGCTGCCCCCTAGAGCCCCCCTTTTTCATACCCGAGTCTATCCATTCCAGTGATGGGGATGAGCCCAGCGGCTCCAGTTGCCATGGAAGGCGGCTCTCTGTTGGGGGACACGATGAAGGTGAGAAGCCAGGAGCGCTGGCGGGGCACCCCAGAAGAGGAGGTTCGGGGCTGCCCTGTGCAAAACCCTTGCACAGAGCAGGTAAGTATAACAGGTGTGCTATTTTTCTAAGATGTGAAAGTCTCAAAACAGCTTTTCAGTTTTCACCCAAAATAGAATGGTTCGATTTCATTAGTACTGACTGTGGCCTTTAAAAGGCCAAGGCTACCTGCATGTCAGTACAGAGGTGGGTGGGAGCAATCTCCTTGAAGGGTAGGTGCAGGATGTGTGCTATTGAGGTCAGCTGGTGAACTCCTTGTGTCTTAGACCCCTTTCACACTGAGGCGCTTTTCAGCGCCTGAAAAGCACCTCTCATGCCTCCCCAGTGTGAAGGCCAGAGTGCTTTCACACTGGGGTGGTGCACCTGTAATAAGCATCTTTGGGGCGGTTTATACCGCCCCAAAATGGGCAAATCATTTGTGCAGCGCCGCAACACGGGCACTTTTAACCCTTTCTTCGGCTGCTAGTGGGGGTTAAAAGTGCCCCGCTACTGGGCGAAAAGAGCTGCTAAAACAACAGTAAAGCGCCGCTAAAACTAGCTTTACTGCTAACGGACCTCCCGCCCTTTTGTGAAAGTAGCCTTAAAGTGAATGTAAACCCTCTCCTATACCCAGTGAATAGCCTCAGATGATACACAGAGATGAAACAAATCTCCCTACACAAGTTTTACTTGTATATCTGCTGTCTTTCCATTTCTACACTCTTTGGAAAGTGCAGATTGTGTTAGAAATCATGTTTCCTCATTCACAGTGGGTGTGGAGTCTGGGCTTTCACGGTTTGTGAGCCGATTGGAGGAAAGGCACACACCCCCACTACATATAGGCAGAGAAATGAAGGAACATGCAGAGATGTACTGCAAATAGGCAAATTCTCCCTCCCCAACACAAATTTTCAGCTGCTGTTATATTGTGTGTTGGAGAGTTTGTCAGACTCATGATAGAGGAACACAGCAGCAGAAAGACAAGACACTTAGAGCTTTGGAGAGAGATAAGTAAACACTACAGATAGCTGTGCCTAGGTCAAATTTAATGAATGGGGTTTGCAACCACTTTAACAGTTTTTATGTCCTTAGCTAGACACCAGGAAGTCATGAACACTTTCATGGAACAAGCTGGAGGCTGGGGTAAGGCCTTGTCCTAAAATACATAGAAAGTTTTTTTTTTTTTCTGCATCAGAAGTGCATTAATGGTATATTGGCACACAGGGCAGTTGGAATTTAGAAAAAAAAAAAAAAAAAAGTGAATTTAGCATTTAAAATTAAAATGATAATTTAATGATGAAAATCATCATTTAGTGCAAAATGAGTTTCATAGCCATTTTTGAGTCAGTGACAATTCCAACGTCTTACTGAGATGTATGCATCACAGACACAAATTCCAGATATAACTCAAACATCTACAAGCTTATTTAATAAGCACAAAGAGAAAAATAAAGAAAATAAATAGCCGCTAATCAAAAGCCATTTAGTTCAGGTTTAGCAACATGATTTTTGATGGGTTACAATATGTAGTACTAGCTAACAAATAAGCAAATGTGTATAAAAGCTATAGTAGGTCAGTATACTCTAATAATCTGAAGGTCATTTTCCACCTAACAGAAAAAGGCTGACTCAATAGGGACCACCTGAGACTTTCAGGAGAATCAAATTCTATTATCTCAATAAATGAGATCATAATAAAAGGAAGACTGTACCACAGCAAGTGCATGCACTCATCGACATGCCATGGTGCCAAGCCGGTGAGGAAATGGGAGACGTTTCTCCCGGCATCAACAAAACTCATCTGTCAGTTTAATTGCTACCTCCTATCTACATGTGCCTTCTGCGAGACAGAGTCGGGTTTGCGGTGCGTGCATGACAGACAGAGCTATTTAGTGGGGAAAGGAGGAGGGAGACAGGATACACAGGGCAGACAATATAAAAGAAAAACTTTAACCCCAGAGACCTGCACCACTATGAGGACTTGAATTGCTCCCGCTGTCCCGGTGTCATGTAAAGAAAGACCAGCGCCATTGCAGATGGGCACAGCGCTAGATCGAGAGAGGGCTCAAGGTAAAGGCGTGCTCAAAAGTTTGCATACCCTTGGAAAAGACCAGCGCCATTGCAGATGGGCACAGCGCTAGATCGAGAGAGCGGTAAAGGCGTGCTCAAAAGTTTGCATACCCTTGGAAAACTGGTTATACCGTATGTACCATTTTTAAAGAAAACAGTGAGCAGGCCAAACACATTTCTTTTATTTCTCATGTGATTCATGTTCAATTGCATGTTATAACAGAATGGCACAATTCTAAAACAAAACATGGCAACATGTAGACAAATGACCCCTGTTCAAAAGTCTGCATACCCTTAAAGTTTGAATACTGTGTAATGCCCCCTTTTGCATCAATGACAGTGTGCAGTCTTTTTTAATAGTTGCATGGGGGCCCAAATTCTTGAAAGTGGTATAGCTGCCTATTCATCTCGGCAAAATGCCTCCAGGTCATGCAAAGTTTTTTGGTCATTTTGCATGAACCCCACATTTGAGATCTCTCCAGAGTGGCTTGATGATACAGGAAGTCCCCAAGTTACGAACACAATAGGGACTGTAGGTTTGTTCACAAGTCGGAGTTGTTCGTAAGTGGCACCACTGCATTAGTAAGTGTAACTTCCGGTCAGAACACTGCATTTGTATGTGTAACATCCGCCTGTGCATGGATGTGGGATGTTCCGGGCGCTTGTTATATTATCTGAGGCTCTTCTGGCCATGCAGTACATGTAGTACTGCAGTACGGGATGTGTCCGGAGGTATCCAGGACCAGCGTGGAGCACAAGTGGCCGGCATTTGAGGCCGTTCGTAAGTAGGAGTCGTTCGTAACTCGGGGACTTACTGTATTAAAGGTAAGGAGACTGTGATGGCCACGCCAGAACCTTCACCTTTTTCTGCTGTAAATACTGGAGGGTCAACTTGGCATTGTGTTAAGGAGCATTGTCATTGTCAAGCATATCGTAACCGGGCTTGTTGGTGGCATTGGCGCAATAAAGTTTTCTTTCTGGTAACTCAACCATGCAGCTCATTTTTGTTCAAGTATCGTTGTATTGTGCTCTTTGAAACAACCAAACAGTCCTTTTCCAGAGCAGCCTGTATTTCTCCAGAGGTTACCTGTGGGTTTTTCTTTGCATCTCAAACAATTCTTCTGGCAGTTGTGGCCGCAACCTTTCTATGGTCTACCTGAGCTTGGCTTGGTATCAAGAGATCCCTGAATTTTCCACTTCTTAATAAGTGATTGAACAGCAGACTGTAATATTCAAGGCTTTGGATATCCTTGTTACACAGGTCTTGACAGTTCTTTTCCGCTCCCCAGGGCTCAGTATCTATTCTAGCTTGTTCAGTTCATCTACACGAAAGCCAATAAACTACTTCACTATACATAGGCACTAACTGCACTTTAAAAAGCCACAGATGTGGGAAATTAACCTTTAATTGCCATTTTAACGTGTGTGTTACCTTGTGTGTCTGTAACAAGGCCAAACATTCCAGGGTATGTAAACTTTTGATCAGGGCTAATTAGGCGTTTTCCGTTATTAGGATTTAAGAGAAAGAGGCAAAACACGATCACTATACTTAAATAAGTTTTTGGTGGCGTGATTAGTCATATTTTCAATATCAATATTTCTGCCAGGGTATGCAAAATTTTGAGCACAAGTATAAATTGGGGGGTGGGATGAGGGGGCAATATACATAATGGAACATTTTTTACCTTAAAAGGTATTGTATTAAACCCAAAAATGTAATCCATTGCAGCTTACCACTAGATGTGCTGGCTGCATTTGTTTTGTTTTTTGTTCTTTTTTAGGTTCTTCCTCCTCTGTTTTAACCTGGTGATCTGGCCAGTAACACATCTCCTGTGATAGAGTGTCCCCAATCTGAATGAATGAGCGCAGGGGGCACATTTGGACAACAACATTGTCCGTTCGGGAGGAGGTGAATGTTTGCTGTACTAGCAGATTTAAATACACTAAGACATTTAGGCTGAACTCCAGCTAACACTTTATAAGCAGTTACCGTAAACAGCCCCCCCCCCTTCTTGGGAAGGTTTTACGAAAACAAAAGATGATAATTGTATTCACCCCTGTCAGTGTTAAATGGTTTGTCTCATCCCATGTACTTTACATCTGCAAAAAAGCTTGTTCTGTTGAAAAACTACAGACTTAAGCTGGATACACACTATACAATTTTCTGTAGATTTTTCCTTCAGATTTACAAAAACCATATAATATGAGGTCCTTAAGAGTTACAATTCGTATGCAATCAGACAGGCCCTTGCACTACATGGTTTTGATAAATCTAAAGAAAATCAGACAAAGGTTTTATATTGTGTATAGGGTCTTATTGGCCAGATCACCAGGTGAGAAAAGAAGTCTTAAAAAAAAAAAAAAAAAAAACGCAGACATCACATCTAATTGGTAAACTGCAATATAATAAAAAGGTTTGCTTTCAGGTTAAATACCACCTAAATGCAGGAAATTAAAAGGGGAAGTAGGGCCAAAGCTATTTTGGCCCTACTTCTCCTATGGATCACAGGACTGCATTTTGTTCTGCACACCTGTGATCCTGTTTTCAGCAGTCAGCAAGCTAAAGCCAGTGGTCACCCCACTCACCTGACTTCACACAAAACTCGTCCAGGCTCTGGATCGATCCTGACTTTAAAGTCTGGATTCACCCAGATTCCTGAGCATTCCTGAGCAGCAGCTGGTTCACCCTTCTCAGGAAGCCGCTGAGAGCCTGAGCCAGCCACTCCAGCCCTCCACAGCCCAGAGCTCCAGTGAGCGCTGGCAGGGAAGAGCAGAGAGTCAGTGACTGATAGTCACTGGCTCTCTGCAAAGCAAGAACTGAGCACTTGTCTTTGATCGCTTGGTTTGCGGTCTTCCAGGCAGCAGGGGACAGATGCAGCATCGGGCTGATGCTACATCCACCTACGTGAGTATATGCGTTTACCCCCCCGCCAAACTTCTCTTTTAAGGTAAAAGATATTCTGCCCTTAATGACTAAGTAAAAACTGAACTATTCACACTAAATCTGATGAAAACATGAATGCAGAGGGAATTTTCAGAGACAGCTCCATGTAAAAAATAAATAGTGGATCAAGACATAATTGCTGTCAAAGTTCTAGGCCTATCATAACTTAATCTGGAAAAGTCAAAGTTGGTCCAATTTCCCTGGCCAACAAAGATGCCTGGGGACACAGCTATATTTGTCTTTTCTTTACTATGTTAACAGTTTATGTTGCACAGGTTTGAAAGAAGTCAAGTTCATATGAAACATTGAGGATGAGCCATTATTTGGAGGGTTTAAGCCTCAGAATCTTTAAATTATATAGGATGTGAACTACTACTACTTACATTTACATCAGTCCCTGCCCTCAAAGAGCTTACAATCGAAGGTCCCTAAAGCCATCCACAGATGGAGCGATACCCCCAGCAACACAGACAGTGTTGATAGGGGAATCTCTTCCGGCGAAGCCATTGTGTTCTCCCGGCTGGGGAAGCCATCCCCGCCAGGAGAACACAGCGATTGTGGCTATAATAGCAGCTAGCAATAACCGCATGCATAATCTGACAGGGTGGTTGTACCAAAATTGATTGATCAACTTGGGTACTTTCAGCCTGTCCATACCTGATTTGAATCTTGGCCGATCCCTGGCGTCTATTGCCAGCTTTATTCACATTCATACCTACACATTCCGATTTATTTTCGGTGTTGATACAAAAAGAGTCCCTTGCTGCCCTGGAAATCATACATGCATACTAAAGCATTTTAAATATTTGATCATTCATTTAGAGTGGCCTTTCTCGATTAGAGTTTCTCCAAAGGCTGCTAGGGGTTCCTCAGACAGGTAACAACTGTCGTCAATCAGCAAGATCTTTTTAGCCATTTGCAGGAGGTAGAAATATTCCTGCTGACCACCAATGTAAAGAGCATTGTTCCCACTGACCACCAATGTATACAGCATTCTTCCCACTGTTTACCAGCGTAAGAAGCGGATTTAGAGAATTGTTACAAAAAATAAATAAAAAAAAAATTACTTTTTTTTTATTTTTATCAAATTTATTTATAATATTTATTTAATTTATATTTAATAAAATGCTATTGGAGTAAAAATCTATCTAAAGATAATTTTCCATTTAAGACACGTTATTAAATGTCATTTATTCAGCATGAAATGGAGCTTAGTTTTGTAGCAAGAGGCTGTATATTCTGCAATAGTTACATTTTTGGTAAACTCACTCATTCAATGAATCCAAGCTCTGTAAGCTGAGATAACATGCACTGCCTTAATGTGCCTTAAAAATTCACACAATTTCACAGTAACCATTACATAACAAAATTCAGGAATATTTCTTTATCATCGTTTTGCAAATCTATGTACACTACAAACTGTATGGCTGAATCAGTTTGGATATCGCTGTTTTACTAACCTGACAGCTTAATTTTTATAAAATAGGAAACCTTCATTTTTAAAGATTTTAATTACCAGCAAGAATAAGTGCTTACATTTAAAGAGCACCTGTCATTTCAGATCCATCATGACAGCCCGTTAGTGGGCATCCACTTACCTGCTGCCACGTCCCTCACCTTTCTGTGTCACTGCCACATTACCAGCCGTCCCATTAAAGTGAATGGGGACTGTCGGTGAGTCAACAGTAGGTCAGAGAAGGAGCTGCTGCGGGACAGAGATGACAGGTGCTCTTTAAAAATAATTTAAATCATGATTTTCAATTGTGATTTAAATCAAATCCACCCTGCATCAATCAGCAAGATCTTTTTAGCCATTTGCAGGAGATAGAATTATTCCTGCTGGCCACCAATGTATGAAGAAGGAGAAGGAGGAGGGCGAAAGAGGATCTTACCAATGTACATTTTTTTTTTTTTTTATTTTTTTTTTTACAGAAAAACCACCAACCAGCCCAACAAGTCTCCAGCCTCATCTGGTGAAGAACATGTTAATCATTTACATTACACTACATGCCTACCATAGCTGAACGCACACAGTTTCAAAACAGGTTCAAATTGCATTAGGATCAAGTGCAAAGCCCTAGCCTGCAGAGAGTGGAGGGTGCAGAAACATGTCAGAAATGTGATCTGTCACTGCCGGTGCGGAGAATAAATGCACAGAGAGAAGAGATGAGGACATGACTAGCAGCTCTAGGAAACATCTACCTAAAAAGGTGTGTCTGGTCATACTAGATGAGCATGCCAGACCAGTGCACAACTCAGCTGTAAAATGTACGGATAATAATGGTTACCCTTTCGAGTCTACACAAAAATACACAAGCACCCAAATGATGTGGTGAGATAATTGTCAGACAATGGAAAGCAAGGTACTATTTCAAAGACATAATATTTTACTATCAAAAAGACAATAGCACTGTTGTAGAAGCCACAAAAACTATACAGATCAAGTCAAGATGGATTCAAAAACTATTAATGGTTTTACTGTTTAATCTTCGTTTCATGCCCCTCAGATCAAACTCCATTCTGATTTCAACATTACAGCTGTGACAAGGCAAGTGTGTGTGTGTGTGTGTGTGTGTGTGTGTGTGTGTGTGTGTGTGTGTGTGTGTGTGTGTGTGTGTGTGTGTGTGTTAGACCGCTGCTCTCACACAAAACGAAGAAAGCCTTTAGCTGCAGCTTCTTGTCAGGAATAGAAATTTTCTGCTGGGGAAGCATTAAACAAAAGAGAAAACAGCAAGATAATGAACACTACTCTTTGAATCCAACCTGACAGTTTCTGTAGGAGTTACAACTGGGTTTTAATCCAATGGGACACCCCTGGGGTTATACCTGTTCAATCGCTTGGTAACACAAATTGATACATCAACCAATCACATGGCAGCAACTCAACGCATCTAGGCATGGTGAAGACAACTTGCTGACGTTCAAACCGAGCATCAGAATGGGGAAGAAAGGGGATTTAAGGGACTTTGAACGCGGCATGGTTGTTGGTGCTAGATGGGCTGGTGTGAGTACTTCAAAAACTGCTAATCTACTGGGGTTTACACACACAACCAACTCTAGGATATACAGAGAATGGTCCAAAAAAAAAAAAATTCCAGTGAGCGGCAGTTGTGTGGACGAAAATGCCTTGTTGATGTTAAGAGGAGAATGGGCAGACTGGTTTGAGATGATAGAAAGAAAACAGTAACTCAAATAACCACTTGTTACAACCAAGGTATGCAGAATACCATCACTGAACACACAACACATCGAACCCTGAAGCCAATGGGCTACAGTAGCAGAAGACCACACTGGATTCCAAACCTGTCAGCCAAGAACAGGAAACTGAAGCTACAATTTACACAGGCTCCCCAAAAATTGGACAATAGTAGATTGGAAAAACGTTGCTTGATCTGAGGAGTCTCGATTTCAGTTGTGACATTCAGATGGTAGGGTCAGAATTTGGTGTAAACATGAAAGCAAGGATCCATCCTGCCTTGTATCAACAGTTCAGGGTGGTGGTGGTGTAATGGTGTGGGGGACATTTTCCTGGCACACTTTGGGCCCCTTAGTAGCAATTAAGCATCATTTAAATGCCACGGCCTACCTGAGTATTGTTGCTGACCATGTCCATTCCTTGACTACAGTGTACCCATCTTCTGATGGCTACTTCCAGGAGAATAATGCACCATGTCACAAAGCTCACATCTTCTCAAACTGGTTTCTTGAACATGACAATGAGTTCACTGTACTCCAATGGCCTCAACAGTCACCAGATCTCAATCCAATAGAGCACCCTTGGGATGTAGTTGAACTGGAGACACGCATCACAGATGTGCAGCTGACAAACCTGCAGCAACTGTGTAATGCCATCATGTCAATACGGACCAAAGTCTCTGAGGATTCTTTCCAACACCTTGTTGAATCTATGCCACGAAGAATTGAAGCAGTCCTGAAGGCAAAAGGGGGTCCAACCCGGTACTAGCAAGGTGTACCTAAAAGTGGCCGGTGAGTGTAAATTCTGGTACCATTGTGACAGACTAGGAGCACAGAGAGAGCATACTGCATGAAGGCGGATCACATGGAACCCAATGTGTGGGCATTTATTGGGAAGCTTGGGTGTACAGGAGGGGTGGTGATGGGACTCAGCCCAGAGAAATAGTCCACAGGGCAGATATAGATATATCTATATCAGAGTACAGACAAAACAGTTAACGAAGTAGCTATATGGCACTGCGAGGGGAGAAGAAATTTAGGGTGGTAATAAAGTACAGCAAGGGTGAAGATCACAAAGGCACAGAGTGGAGATATAGCACAGAAATTGGTTAACAGTCCATGGGATGGCAACAGGACACAGCAAAGGGGAATGAACCTCAAGGTGATCCTCATTGTGACAATAAGACAGAGCAAGGGGAAATGATCCTCCTGGTATTATGGCACAAGGAGGAGAGAAGAGCTGCAGGGCAGCAATACAACACCGCAAGGGTTAACAGTCCATGGAGTGGAAATATGGGACAGCAATGGCTTAATAGTCTATGGGATGGCAATATGGCACAGCAACAGGGAATGGACCTCAAGGTGATCCTTAGGGCGTCAATAAGGCACAGCACAGGTTAACTGTCAATGGAGGGGAATTATGGCACAGCAAAGGGTTAACCATCCCTGGAGAAAAAAATATTGCACAGCAAAAAGGGTGATATAGGAGGGTCCTCGGACTTACACTGAGGGAACCTGGTGGCCTTGGGCTGCTGACGAGGTGGTCTGGATGAAAGATGGCTTTTCTTGGGGGGTCCGCAGAGGCAGGTTCTCAGGCAAGTGCTGGGTCTTGAGAGGGAGGGAGTGAAGCCGGGAGGTGCAGGCAGGAAGGCAGCTGAACAAGGGGAGGCAGAGTGCAACTCCCGGAGGCCCAACCTAAGTCTTAGGTCCTGACAGGCACAGACAGCATACAGGGTCCGGTAGAAGAATTGTGAACGGGTTCCCCCATCCCATGTGTTTATACCTGAGCTGGGGCACGATCTCGTGACCCAAGGTACAACCCAATTCCGAAAAAAGTTGGGGGAGGGCCATGTTTACCATGGTGTAATTCTTCTTTTAACACTCTATAAAAGTTTGGGAACTGAGGCCAGTTGCTGTAGTTTTGGGAGAGGAATGTTGTCCCATTCTTTCCTGAGCATATCCTGCTCTAAAACCTGGATGTATCTTTCAGCATTAATGGTGCCTTTCCAGAAGTACAAGCTGCCCATTCAATATGCACTAATACAACCCCATACCATCAGAGATGCAGGCTTTTGAACTGAGCGTGGATAACAAGCCAGAAGGTTCCTCTCCTCTTGGGTATGAAGGACGCAGCATTCACTATTACCAAAAAGAATGTCCAATTTCAATTTGTCTGTCCACAGAACTGTTTTCCACTTTGCAACAGACTATTTTAAATGAGCTTTGGCCCAGAGAAGACAACAGCATTTGTGGATCATGTTTAGATACGGCTTCTTTGCATTTTTGGATGCCATAGTGAACTGTGTTCAGACAGTGATTTTTGGAAGTGTTCCTGAGCTCATGCAGGGATGTTCTTTCTGTCAGAATAAACTCTGAAGGACTTTCCGGAGTTCCGCTGAAACTGTCTTGCCTACACACAATCACACCAAAGTCCGACCAGCTAGAACGCGGTGACGTACAACGGGACTAGAAAAAGGAAGTTCAATAGCAAGTAGCCAATAGTTTCCGTCTCGTACTTGCTTCAGAGCATGCGTTGTTTTTGGTCCACCGGAACAGCATACAGACAAGCGATTTTCCCGAAAGAAACTGATTCCGTTGGAAAGATTTAAAACATGTTCTATTTCTAGGTCCATCAGAATTTTCAAAAAAAAAAAAAAAAGTCCGATGAGGCCCACACACGACCGGAATGTCCGATGAAACAATTCCGGACTTTTGCTGCCGGAAAGTCCGACCGTGTGTACACGGCATTAGAGTCAGTGAATCATGTTACCAACCTGTTTGCCAATGAACTAAATTAGTTGCAAAATGTTCTTCCAGCTCTGTTAGCAACACTTACTTTGCCAGCTTATTGTTGCCCTGCCCCAACTTTTTTGGGAAGTATTCCTGTCAAATTATTTATTTTTTTTTAAATGGTATATTTTTTCTCAGTTTAAGCAAATGATGTTTTTTATTTTCTATTGTGAATAAAATATGGGTTTAGGAGATTTGCTAATCAGTGCATTTGTTTTTTTGTAGATTTTACACAGCTTCCTACATTTTATGGAAATAGGGTTGTAGGAGTCTGCTTAACCACTTAAGGACCGGAAGGATTTGCCCTCTTAATGACCAGGCTATTTTTAGGGATACAGCACTGTGTCGCTTTGACAATTGCGCCGTCGTGCGACGGTGTACCCAAACAAAATTTATGTCCTTTTTCCCCACAAATAGAGCTTTCTTTTGGTGGTATTTGATCAAATCTGCGCTTTTATTTTTTAGTTTATAGCACAAAAAATAAAAACAGTAACAACTTTGGAAAAAAAAAAAAAATATTTTTTTTTTACTTTTTGCTATAATAAATATCCCCAGAAATTTTTTTCTTTAGAAAAACAGTTTAGGCCAATATGTATTCTTCTACATATTTTTGGTATAAATTACAATAAGCGTATATCGATTGCTTTGTGCAAAAGTGATAGCGTCTACAAAATAGGAGATATTTTTGCGGCATTTTTATTATTTTGTACTAGTAATGGAGTTCTGCGATTTTTAGCAGGACTGCGACGGACAGATCGGACACTTTTTTGAGACCACTGATATTTATACAGCGATCAGAGCTAAAAATAGCCACTGATTACTGTATAAAATGTCCCTGGCAGGGAAGGGGTCAACACGATGGGGCGATCAAGGAGTTAAGTGTTCCCTAGGGAGGAGTTTCTAACTGTGGGGGCAGTGTACTGACTAGAGGAAGAGAGATTGCTGTTCCTGATCACTAGAAACAGCAGATCTCTCTACTCCCCTGTCAGAACAGGGATCCGTTTGTTTACATTGACAGATCCCCGTTCTGGCTCTCTGAAGAGTGATCGCGGGTGGGCAGTAAATATCGTGGCCGCCGGCCACGCAAATCAGCTCCGGCATCACGGACACGCCCCCCATCGCTCTTAAAGTGGCCGACGTACACCTACGGCAATTAGCGTATAATGATGGCGTGGTTGGGAAGCGGTTAAAGTATACTAAAAAGACCTCCAGATCTTAGAAGAGTGGCTCAGTTTCTGAGCAATAGTTATTTGTAAATGAAGGCTTAATAGCATTATAGATTTAGGTAAAAAAAAAAAAAAAAAAACCCACCCCCACACACTTTTCCCTGAACAAAACAAATTTTTTGTTCAGCTTTTGGAACCTGTTACATGTTCCACTTTTTAGGGTTGCGAGTCTGCCAACGGGTGCGTGTAGCCTGGAAAACATGGCAGGGGCGCGTGGGGGAACCGGCACTCACAGGGTGTGTGGAAGCAATCCTGCAGCTGCACAGGGTAAAGTGGGGTGTTTAGCCCAGCTGGAAACCCATCTTTATATAAGGCCATCATTGTATCCTCATCTGATCAAGAGTAGGAAGTAGACAAGGTTCATGTCACAGTTATAGTAGAACCAGGGTGACCACACTTTAAGAAATTTAGAGTGAACATCGTTCAGTATATAATTGAGGTTCTAATAAATTATGATGTCTATCATATTCTGCTTCACTTCCGTTAAATTCAAAGAAGATGGTCTCCAAATTTTAGTTATGATTTGGCACGTGGGTAGAAAGATAAAAGGCCATTTGTTTTCTTTTATTTATCAAGAAAGTCAGAAACGGGTCTGGCAAAATAAATGATTAAATAAATAATGGTAAAGTCTCCCATGGGTTGGGAACCAGATTTCCAGAGGTCTGGTCAAAATATATACCCATATTCATTATTTTCAGACCTTGAAGGCACTGCTACCAAATGCAGTAGTGTACGCCCTGTGCCACACATCTCCAAAGTTGCATTGAGTGTGAATTTAGCCACACGATCTGGTCAAGGACTATCAGAACAGCACTTCAGTGGAACGCTTTGCTGCTGCCAACCAAATTTTTCTGAAATATCTA
This sequence comes from Aquarana catesbeiana, assembly GCF_042186555.1. NCBI lineage: Eukaryota > Metazoa > Chordata > Amphibia > Anura > Ranidae > Aquarana > Aquarana catesbeiana. The sequence goes on along the minus strand of NC_133330.1, from coordinate 275,667,183 downwards.
GCATTCCTCCAGATCCCATTCTCAGTTAAAGTGAAAGTTCACCTTTGCATAAAAAAATGAAAGGTGAACGAATCTCGTTCACCCTCCCAGGTCCACACTGTACTTACTTCCATGGGTGAAGAGCTGTTAATGCCCGCATAGCAATCCCAGGATTTGAAATCACTGCTCTTCTCCCTCTTCTTTCTGCAGTGCTTCTGGGATGGATCACAGCGATTCTGATTGGTCATCACAAGCACAGAGCATCGCTTTGATCTGTCTCAGAAGCGCTGCAGAAAGAGCAGGGATTTCAAATCCCCAAAGCACTCCACTTGCTGCGCTGGCACCGACAGCTCATCTTCCATGGAGGCAAGCACAGTGGGGACCAGGAAGGTGATGGGGAGTGTGTACGATGTCAGTTCATCTTTTTGATTTTTCCTGAATAGGTGAGCTGGAATTTAGAGTGGTCCACAGAGGATCATTAATCTACATTCTTATCTTCACCTACGACCAGCAACTATGGGCAACAAGCAAAAAGTACAATGTTATAAATGAAGGCTGTGGCAATAATATTCACACAAGTCATGGGTTTACTTTCCAAGAAAAAGTGAGGCTTATGGTAGTTTAGGAGTTTCCCAGAGAGGTTCCTTTGTAAACAGAGGTGCTAGTTGAGGTGTGGGCTGTACATGTTACATCCAACTGATAGTGGACCACAGGGCACACCAAAGAAGTATTGGTAGCCTGGTAATGATTTGAAATACCCCAGAAGAGCTTAAAGGGAAGTTTACCTTTTCAAAAAAATATTAAATGCACATTTTTTGACAGGTAAAAAAAATGTGCATTTACAGTTTCTTTTTTACTTCTGAACCCAGGATCAGCAGATGGTGCAATGTCAGGCTTCTGCAAGCGGTCAGTGTAGCAGTCTTCCCATACCACCCCCCCCATATCGTCAGGCAGTTCAGTCCAGGAAGCTCAATGGACTACAAAAGCGCTCACCAGCATCCTCACAGTTCACTGAGAACTACAAGCAGTCTTTTCAAACTGACAGCGGATGCGGGGAGAAGATCCCTGTCCCACTAATGGGCAGGGGGGTTGAAGCTGCAGAAAAGGGAACAGGTTACATGTTCTACCCTAAAAATGGATGGAACATGTAGCATGTTCCCACAGGTGAATTTATACTTTAAAGCCCATATGTGGGCAAAAATTAACAATTCCACACAGAACCAAGTGAACTCACAATAAACGTTCCATGTTCAATGAATGGGGATTTTCTTCATTTCACTCAAGGTATAACTCAGAACCATGGCTACATAAAAATATTCCAATCGTCTCAAGAAAACAGGTGGTACAGAAGGCCAACATCTGGATAGCTTGAATGGTTTGAAAACAGAAAATGTTTTAAATGGTACCCCAATGTATTAAGGCAATGTATATTAGTTGGTACCTTACAAAACATGTGGCACATCTGAAAATTGGGATGTTTTAGTGTGTTGGCAGATTATTCATTTCAATGAGTTGGAACATGTTAACACACATGCCTTAAAGAGGAAGTAAAGTTGATACAGTTGTATGCAAAAGTTTGGGAACCCCGAATTTCCATGATTGTCATTTGATAAATATTTGGGCGTTTGGATCAGCAATTTCATTTTGATCCATCAAATAACTGAAGGACACAGTAATATTTCAGTAGTGAAATGAGGTTTATTGGATTAACATAAAATGCGCAGTATGCATCAAAACGAAATTAGACAGGTGCATAAATTTGGGCACCCTTGTCATTTACTTGATTTGAATACCTGTAACTACTTAGCACTGATTAATTGGAACACACAATTGGTTTGGTGAGCTCATTAAGCCTTGAACTTCATAGACAGGTGCATCCAATCATGAGAAAGGGTATTTAAGGTGGCCAATTGCAAGTTGTTGTTCTCTTTGACTCTCCTCTGAAGAGTGGCAACATGGAGGCCTCAAAACAACTCTCAAATGACCTGAAAACAAAGATTGTTCTACATTATGGTTTATGGGAAGGGTACAAAAAGTTATCGCAGAGATATAAGCTGTCAGTGTCCACTGTGAGGAACATAGTGAGGAAATGGAACAAAATGACAAAGGTGCCCAAATTTATGCACCTAATTTCGTTTTGATGCATATTGCGCATTTTCTGTCAATCCAATAAACCTCATTTCAATACTGAAATATTACTGTGTCCTTCAGTTATTTGATAGATCAAAATACTTGATTTGATTGTAGCCGTATTTGTATGTGTTTGGTTTTCTCTTTTTTTTTTTTTCTTCTTCTTTAACATGTTGCTTAAAAATTTGTGAATCAGTACTGCTTGGACCTTGAAGAAGGGGACATACCCCGAAAGCTTGTCCTGAAAAATTGTATGTTAGTGCAAATAAAGAAAGTATCACGGACAGTACTCAATTTTCATAGATCAAAATGAAATTGCTGATCCAAACACCCAAATATGTATAAATGACAAAAATGGAAATTGTCAGGGGTTCCTAAACTTTTGCATACAACTGTAATCAACTGGCTGACAGGCAGGGTATTTCTGACAGAAGAGACCCTGCTTTATAAACAACTTAAAAAAAAAAACCCACACAGTTCATATAGTTTTGGTTATAAAATTTAGCAAATAATCTTTGTAAATGTCTGCTACATTTACCGTATTTATCGGCGTATAACATGCACTTTTTTCCCCTTAAAATGAGGGGGGGGGGGGGGGAATCGCAGGTGCGTGTTATATGCCGATCCCCACTGATTGTGATTAGAGGAGCGAGCGGAGCCGACATACACAAAGCCGAGTGTACTTCGGCTGGACTCGGCTCCTCTCGCAGTCCCGCCCCTGACTGTGAGCAGAGCCGAGTCTAGCCGAAGTACACTCGGCTTTGTGTATGTCAGTGGCGCTTGCTTCTCTCCTCTCCCAATCAGTGGAGATGGGTCTAGCAGAAGTACACTAGGCTTTGTGCATCTCGGCGCCACTCGTTCCTCTCCTCCGGCGGCGCCAATTTTAAATGACACTGGGAAGGCTGCAACGGCACTGGGAAGGCTGCAATAATGACACGGGGCTGCAAAGACACTTGGGAAGGCTGCAATAATGACACGGGGCTGCAAAGACACTGGGGAAGGCTGCAGATGGACACTGATAAGGCTGCATTGATGGGCATTTAAATGTAAGTTTTTTTCCTTAAAATTCCCTCCTAAACTTGGGGTGCGTGTTATACGCCGATAAATACGGTAAATAACCCAAATCAGTATATAATATTTATGCTGCATGAAAGTTATCGAATACATATATACAAACATTGATCAATTCTGATTTACTGACGGTCTATCATTTCATGAGGTCCTAAAATGACAGGACAGTACAAAATACCCCAAAATTAAATATATACACACACACTATATATATATATATATATATATATATATATATATATATATATATATATATATATATATATATATATATATACACACACACACATATATATATACACACATATACATACATACATATATATACACACATATACATATACATATATATATATATATATATATATATATATACATATATATATATATATATATATATATATATATATATATATATATATATATATATATATATATATATACATATATACATATACATATACATATACATATATATATACTAGGGCTGCAACTAACGATTATTTTCATAATCGATTAGTTGGCCGATTATTGTTTCGATTAATAACCTTAAAAAAAAAAAAAAAGTGTGGTGTATAATTTAGTTTAATATATGTAAAGTTTAAAAAAAAAGGAAATTTATTCCTAAATATCTCAATGCAGTGGTAAATATAAATTACCAACTTTATGGTTAGGGAGCAAAAGCTCTAATCCACTCTGAGAATAAGACAGAGGAGATATACTGTATATACAAGTAGAGGAGATCTACTGTATATACACAATTAGAGGAGATCTACTGTATATACTATTAGAAGAGATATACTGTATATATTAGAGGAGATATACTGTATATACTATTAGAGGATATATACTATTAAAGGGTGAATCTGGTAAATATCATCAGATTCAGAGATCAATTGTTTTCATTCAGCGAATGTACAAAGATTTTTCGTCTGAATATTCTCGTCTGAAAATTGATCCATGTGGCCAGCATAAGGCTCGGTACACACCTATGCAGTTTGCTTTTGATCCGTTTCTGCAGTGCTTTTTGCACACGTGATTTTGCTGCGATTTGCGTTTTTGCATTTTTTTGGGACAATTTGTTGTTGGGCAAATTTAAAAACACAAATTGTTGCAAAAACGCATTACGTACTTTTTAGCAGCTTCTCCGTTTAAGTATATTGAACCAAAAAAGCACCGGTTGGCGTTAAGGAAAAAAAAAAAAAAAAGTCCCTGACCCTTTCCAAATACGCAGCGGCTGAAAAAAGCAGATGTGAATGTAGAAAACCATAGAAAACCATGTAAATGAACTGTAGTGCGTTTCTGCAAAAAGCACATAGGTGTGAAGCAGGTCTAAGACGTTTAGTAACATAATGGGGTTAAAAAAAATAAAATTAGCCCTTTAGATAATCACTAGATAATCACTACTGTAAATGGTTGATTTTTTACTGTAGAACTGTGAAAGTAATATTTACAGTAACAGTTATTTTCTCTTTTTGTACTATAAAGGGCTGATTTTAGTTTTTTTGACTCCATTATGTTACTGTCTGATTAATCGATTATGAAAATAGTAATCGATTAATTTCATAATCGATTAGTTGTCGATTGATTAGATGTTTAAGTCTTAATATATACACACACACACACACAATCTCACAAAAGTGAGTACACCCTCACATTTTTGTAAATATTTTATTATATCTTTTCATGTGACAACATGGAGGAAAAATTACAATTTCCTGTCCCCTCAAAATAACTCAACACAGCCATTAATGTCTAAACCGCTGGCAACAAAAGTGAGTAAACCCCCAAGTGAAAATGTCTTGGGACCAATGAGCCATTTTCCCTCCCCGGTGTCATGTGACTCGTTAGTGTTACAAGTTCTCAGGTATAAATGAGTAGGTGTGTTAAATTTGGTCTCATCGCTCTCACTCTCTCATACTAGTCACTGGAAGTTCAACATGGCACCTCATGGCAAAGAACTGAGGATCTGGAAAAAAAAAAAAAAAAAAAAAAAATTTTGCTCTACATAAAGATGGTCTAGGCTATAAGAAGATTGCCAAGACCCTGAAACTGAGCAGTAGCACAGGGGCCAAGACCATACAGCGATTTAACAGGACAGGTTCCACTCAGAACAGGCCTCGCCATGGTCGACCAAAGAAGTGGAGTGCACATGCTCCCGGCATTGCTGCAGAGGTTGAAGGGGTGTGGGGGTCACCCTGTCAGTGCATAGACCATACGCTGCATCAAATTGGTTTGCATGGCTGTCGTCCCAGAAGGAAGCCTCTTCTAAAGATGATGCACAAGAAAGCCTGCAAACAGTTTGCGGAAGACAAGCATACTAAGGACATGGAATACTAGAACCATGTCCTGTGGTCTGATGAGACCAAGATAAACGTATTTGGTTCAGATGGTGTCAAGCGTGTGTGGAGGAAAACAGGTGAGGAGTACAAAAGACAAGTGTGTCTTGCCTACAGTCAAGCATGGTGGTGGGAGTGTCATGGTCTGGGACTGTATGAATGCTGCCGGCTCTGGGGAGCTACAGTTCCTCTCCCTTCGGAGACTGGGCCGCAGGGCAGTATTCCAACATAACAACCCCAAACACCTCCAAGACAACCCACTGCCTTGTTAAAGAAGCTGAGGGTAAAGGTGATGGACTGGCCAAGCATGTCTCCAGACCTAAACCCTATTGAGCATTTGTGGGGCATCCTCAAACAGAAGGTGGAGGAGCGCAAGGTCTCTAACATTCACCAGCTCCGTGATGTCATCGTGGAGTGGAAGAGGACTCCAGTGGCAACCTGTGAAGCTCTGGTGAACTCCATTCCCAAGAGGGTTAAGGCAGTGCTGGAAAATAATGGTGGTCACACAAAATATTGACACTTTGTACATTTTCACTTAGGGGTGTACTCATTCTTGTTGCCAGTGGTTTAGACATTAATGGCTGTGTGTTGAGTTATTTTGAGGGGACAGCAAATTTACACTGTTATCCAAGCTGTACACTCACTACTTTACATTGTAGCAAAGTGTCATTTCTTCAGTGTTGTTACATGAAAAGATATAATAAAATATTTACAAAAAACTGTGAGGGGTGTACTCACTTTCATGAGATACTGCACACACACACACACACACACACACACACAAATATTTGTTTATTTTTACACTTTTTTTCTTTTACAACGATTGGTTACTACAGTGGTGATCACTGCATAAGCAATCATTTTTGCTTTGCGAATGGCATCCATTTGTGTGCTATTCTGATAGCTCTGATTGGCCTCAGGTATCACATGGTACAAATCCACGACGATTAGCCCTGTACCATGTGATCACTGTGCCCAATCACAGAGATCACCACTATAGTACACATAGGCTATGAATGAAAGTCATGGTTTACAACTGACATGCGATTAGTCACATGGTACTAGGGTTGCGCACAGTGGCCCTTTACAATGATTTGTGTTCCATGTGAGTCACAGATCGTGCCGCTGTGCAGTCCCTAGGTTGGTGCATGAGGTGCGTGACTGGGAGATCGTTGTATGATGACCACCCGAGATAGCTGTGCAGGCTGTATTATTATAATAGGCCAGGCAAGAGGTGGTTAAGAATCCTATAAACAAACCAGAAGTTCTGACTTTACAGGCTGCATGCTTGTTGCCTGTCGGTAACACAGCAAGTACAGAAACAAGAGACAACTAGGAAAAAGCAATGTTAGCTCTCAGTACAGGTCTACATAAAGAATAAGTTTATCTGTGGGAACATGTTCCACCCACCTTTAGGGTGGAACGTGTAACATGTTCCCAACTCCTGCAGCCTCTCACTGATACACCCCCTCATTGTGTCAGCGAGTAGGCATCCTCTCCCTGCACCCGCTGTCACAATTTGAAAAGAATGTGGCCATGCAGGGCCCTGCCCACATGGCTACGTCATTCATTCATAGAGATCTGTAGCAAAAGCCTTTGCGGCTGATGGCTTGTAGGTCTCATTGAACTACCAGGGCACTGCACTCTAGGTACTTCACCAAGTCTGTAATTATGTAACTGCCTGCCCGTACAAGCAGACCGATACATTGACAGTCTGCAGGAGCCTGAGATTGCACCCGTGATCTGCTGATCACGGGTGCAATTCTTTACAGGCTCCTTAAAAGAAATAAACAATTAAAGTGATACTAAAGTCTTGTTTTCTTTTGTTTCAAAATAACAAACATGTTTTACTTACCTGCTCTGTGCAGGGGTTTTGCACAGAGCAGCCCAGATCCCCCTCTTCTTGGGTCCCTTTTTGGTGCTCCTGGCCCCTCCCTCCTGCCGAGGTTCCCCCACAGCAAGAATGTTGATATGGGGGCACCTGAGCCGAGGCTCCGTGTGTCCAGTCAGTCATGGAGCAGCAGCCCGGCCCTGCTCCCTCTCTCTGGCTCGCTGACTGATTGACAGCAACGTGAGCCAATGGCACCCGCTATCTTAGCCAATGAGGGAGAGTCCTGGACAGCAGAGTCTCTCCTGCAACATACCTGAGACCATCTCAGTCCAGTGAAGTATTAGGGGGGGCTGCTGCACACAGAAGGTTTTCTATCTAAATGCAAAGAAATGCACTGAGGTAAAAAGAAAAAAAATCTTCTGCCTTTAGAACCACTTTAATAAATGCGCAATTTTTTTTACCTGCAAAAAATGTGCATTGATTATTTTTTTACGAAAGGGAAACTTACCCTTTAAGAGCTTGAAAGAGTAAAAATTTTAGCGATTACAAAACATTTTCTCATCTTCTGGAACTCTCTTAATCAGCCATGTCGTGAGAGGAATTTGTTTTGCTGAAACTATCTGCCAGCACAAAAACCCACGAAATTTCTATATTTGATATTTTCCTGATTGCACCATTTTTTAAAAGTAGACCGAAAAAAACCCCACTAACGTGTAAAAGTAAAACTAAATAAGTTATTTTTCTTCTTGAATAGATCAAGACTAATAATGGGAGGGAGGAGTCCTAATAGGAGACCTAAAACTTAGACATTCACTGTCTGGTACCACATCCTTATGAAACTGTGTACAAAAAAACCCTAACTAGAGAATAGAGGACTTTAGAAGTAATAGACAGAGACACACACAGTGCCAGAGAACAGAGAAATTGTGGACATAGATCCAACTGAAGCTCTTTACAGCCTGCACGTCTGTTGAACGTTGGCTCATAAAGGGCAGTGAGGACTGGTACGTCAAAAGGAGATTGTCCAGGTATCCTACAATGAGAATCCCTTAAGTAAGGAGCAGAGTCAAAACCAGGACAAGCACCTTGGTGAAAACCTAGGGGGCCGTGGACAGGCTAAAAGGAAGGGTGATAAAATTGGTAATGCTGATCGCCAGCTGCAAAACCCAGATATCGCAGATGAGGTGAAAAATGGAAATGTGTAGATGAGCATTCCAGGCGTCTATCAAACTTTCCTGGAAGGAGGGAGGCAATGCTGGGCCTTGCATTTCCCGTATAGACAAGTTCTGATTTTTTTTCTCAGATACAAGGCGGACTAAACTCCTTTGGTTAGGGAAACTTAAAGAGAGGTTAGAGTAGAAACAACTAAAAAGCATTCTCTTATTGGTACAGGGGAAATGACCCCATGAAGTTGAATGAACAAGCTTGACGTTTGAAAAGTTTCTTTGTTAAGGCTCCCACACATTTACTAGGAGATTATTTTACACACATTCGCTATGCCCTGTACATATGTACAGCCGTGTCACATTTCACAGAACCTGCCTTCTGAGCTACAGAGGTCCTGAACGTTTCAGAAGGCAGTTATTACAGAAATCACATCTTAATAAATGCAAGGTCCCATGAGATACGTAGTCCTTGGGAATCAAAAGTAAACCAAAGGAATGAGCAGAGGAGAAGCTGTGAATTATCCAGGGAATTCAGGAAGTTGTGGAAAGAGATGGCCAAGAGACAAGCAGCCCTCACACCATGAAAAGAGATTGTACACGTAAGCTTATATTTGAATGTCAAATAGATATGTATGTTGTGACTATACAACCCCTGGCAAAAATTATGGAATCACCAGTCCCTGAGGATGTTCCTTCAGTTGTTTATTGTTGTAGAAAAAAAAGCAGATCACAGACATGGCCAAAAACTAAAGGCATTTCAAATGGCAACTTTCTGGCTTTAAGAAACACTAAAAGAAATCAAGAAAAATAATTGTGGTGGCCAGTAACAGATTTATAGAACAAGCACAAGGAATAAATTATGGAATCACTCAATTCTGAGGAAAAAATTATGGAATCGCCCTGTAAATTTTCATTACAAACACTAACACCTGCATCAGATTAAATCTGCTTGTTAGTATGTAGGTAAAAAGGAGTGATCACACCTTGGAGAGCTGTTGCAACAAGTGGACTGACATGAAGCATGGCTCCAACACCAGAGATGTCAACTGAAAAAAAGGAGAGGATTGTCAAACTCCTTAAAGAGGGTAAATAATCACGCAGTGTTGCACAAGATGTTGGTTGTTCACAGTCGGCTGTGTCTAAAACATGGACCAAATACAAACAACATGGGAAGGTGGTTAAAGGCAAGCATACTGGTAGACCAAGGAAGATATCCAACCATGAATGCTGAGGAGGATGCTAAGGGGACGGTTTTACAAGCAAGATTTAGCCCTTCCCAGCTACTATATCTTTCCCATCTTAGATAAGCTTAGCCCTTTTGGGCACATATTGGGCTTTGTTTGCCCCTCCTTTTTAGACTAGCTTGGTGGAACTCTAGACAGAATGAGATGACTTAAGGTTTTCATTCCTTTAGATCAGTTATCTCAGACCCAAGGACACTTCTGGGTACGTCATGACTTAACTGCATCAGCTCCACCCTACACATTAAAGGCCCCGAAGACATAATTTCTAACAAAACACTAGAGAGCAGTGACATGCCGTGACATCATCACGCACATGGAAGTGTCCCTGGATATAAGTTTATACTGCGCAGAGCGATTTTTTATTCTTTTTAAAACACAGTGCTGTTGATATTTTATACTTTTGTAAGTGCATTTATCTTATTGTAATAAATGGCTCATTTAGATTTCCCCCTATGTATAGCATCTGGTCTCCTTTCTTTTTACTTTAACATTGGTCCATGTGTCAGATGATGACTGGAGATGAATTTGCAATGCTGGTGTGTTTCTTATCCTCTTGGCTGGCAATTTTACCATGGAAGCCGGATCCTGCCCAGTAGTGGTGCCGGTAATAATGAATACAACTTATCTATAACTTGAGCGCAAAACATTTCTGGTAAGCCTTATGTTGTGATTATACAGTGGTGTATATTTACGCGGCATAGGAATCCCTACTTTTTCTTCTGGATTTTTCGGCCGCAATTTCCCTTTAATTCAACTATGTGGGCTTTTTTCAATTGCCTTATTAATGTATATTGAGTGCATTTTACTATTTACTGGTTTTGCTTTTATAATATTTTGTAAAACTTGAGGTCTATTGATTGGGTAATCAGCACAGAACATGGGTGAAATTTTTTTTTTCAGGCAACCTGAGCCTGTTATAATTTTATTCTGGGTTACAGACAGGATGGAATAAGAAGAATGTTCCTTACAGGAGAAGATTCCAAAATTAGTCTCCTTGATGGGGAAGATCAAGACTCTTTTTGTAGGTAACCGTCAGGTTATACAGACTTTAGGTCTATGATGGCAGCCATTCCAGGAGTAGTGTGGACCCAGCTTCATTCCAGAAGGCTGCACAGTTTTCTGGTGGTTTCAGTTAATCAAGCCGTCCAAAGTACAAAGATAGTCTTGCCAAAAGCATACTACATCAACAGAAGTCTCTCTCATGTGAAAAACGGTGTCCAACATCCTTAGTAGCTGTACGTGGGGGGGGGGGGGGGGGGCTGTGAGGAATCGGAGTCATCACACAAAACATGAGACTTGGACCTCCGCTGGAAGAAAAATTTTACTGACTGGACCTCCATGAATTTTAATTCAGTACCCCCAAATTAGAGGAACGGTCCTTTCCACATACAGAATAATAGCACAGGTCATCACACTCCAACTAAGATAAAGGCTCATTCCACAAGATCTTTGGCTACTTAGTGGCCGATAAGTGCAGGAGCCTTTCTGGAAGACATGTTAAGAGCTACAGTATAGTCTACAAACTGCTTTTGAGAAGCATTAAGTCAATTTGTTATCCAGCAAGACCCGACCTTCAGTTGAAAATTTTACAGGCAGTTTCTCTCTCCCTAACGTAGGATAAGGTTTCTTTTTTTTTATCATCTCCAGTAACCATCCTGGAAGATAACTTCAAAAATACTGTTACCAGCAAGTCTGGTTTTTACCCCTAAATGAGCTTCAAGCAAATGAGCATTATCGAATAGAAATGGTTTCAAGTGCCAAGCGATGAAGCTTTTCTGGTCAAGCTTCAAATCATGCCTAAAAACCCTCTGTTTTTCTTACTCTATCTAAAATGGAAAAAGCAATTGGGTTGAGAAACACTTTAAATATGTGTGGGCAATACATTTTTAACCCTTTTGCTGCCAGGCCCTGTACTCCATTTTGTACACTCAGGTAGCCAGACCATTTTTGCAATTTTTCCTTTGCTTTTTTATTTTTCACTTATTGCTTTCAAAGTTTGTAAAAGACCCCCCAAACCATATATTTTCTGAAAGCACATGATCAATAGAATAAAAAGAAGGTGCTACTGATTTCTAAGGTCCCACGATATTTGCACAAATGTTTATCTAAACAATATTTTTGCTAAAAATCCACTAAAATCATGGATTAGCAGATAAATACACAGCACATATTACAAAATTCCTACTAAATATAAAAGCTTAACCTGTATTAAGCTAATAACAAATATTTGTAATTTTTACATTGCGCCTTTTTGCAAAATGGTGATAATCAAACGTATGCAAAAATGTAAATATCCAAATTTCTCTAAAAATCGGAAGGTTTTCATTTTTCCCTTACAGCTTTCAGAATATGTGAAAGACCCCCAAGACCATATATTTTCTGAAAGCATATGACCCTCGAATAAAAAGAAGGTGCTACTGATTTTTTTTTTAGATCCAGTGGTATTTGCGCAAATGTTTATCAAACCAATATATTTGCAAAAAGTACACTAAAATCATTAATAGTGCACGAAAACACAACATAACTAAAACAAAAATCCTGCTAAATTGCTACTAAAGCATGGATCACATGTGGCATACTAAAGTGTATGCCCATGAGGGACCATGTTTACCCACACAGGGATGCACAGGTGTTCCATGCATCACCGTAGAGGCAGTCTCAAGTATGCAATGGCTGCACAGGCATAACTGCTGTTCCCAATCTGACATCAGTGTGGGTACATGACCCCAAATGCAGACAGTGTGAGCTCAGGGACATGCATGCTGACCTACATGGATGTAAAATTGGGAGCAATGGCTCTGTTCGTGCAGGTGCTACATCCCAAAAGACATCAATTGGAAGGCCTGCGCAGAGATGCACGGAACACCTGTGCAAACCCTATAAAAAAGTTACACTGTGTATGCCTTGGGTGAACAAGGCCTTAGGTCCCTTTCACACAAGCAGATCGATCGGGTCTGCCTGTCTGTTTTTGAGGCGGGCCCAATCGGACCACCCATTGTTCTCTATAGAGGCTGATGTAAATGGACATGTGTCCTTTTACACCCGCCTGCATCCGATCCAGTCCGCTAAAAACAGACAGATGGGGATTCCATTCCCCATCCATCTAGCAGATCGGATTGGATGGAAATGGACAGACTTTCCGTTTCCATCAGACCGCCCCATAGAGAACAGCGGGCTGTGTCAGTGTCCGCTCTGCATCAGCGGAGCGGACACTGAGCTGTCATCCGCCTGCTCAGCAGGAATCAGCAGACAGATTCCCCACTGAGCAGGCGGATCTGCTTGACAGAGTTCGCTCCATGTAAAGGGGTCATACCATGAGCGGCCGTTCTATTAGGGCGCCGCTTCCCTACAGGGTGCCAGACTCATACGTTTGTGTGAGTTTTTTTTTTTTCAAGCCACACGATGGCTTGAAAAAGGTTGGGCTTGGGGCGCAGAGCATTGCACCCCAAACCCACCCACTTGTGACAATAGTGAATTAATATTCGCTATTGTCTTCCAGCCCCTTCTCCTGGCCAATCAGGATGGATCGGGTTAGCAGGGAGAAGGGGTGCGTCACCGTGGAGGGGTGAGTGATATGGGGGCCTTTTTTTGGGGGGGGGGGGGGGTCTTTGATGAGATATCAGAGGTCTAAAACAGACCCCCATATTTTTGAGAGAGAAAGGGACTGAAGATAGTCCCACTCTCTTTCGCATTTTACATGAATGCATAAAATCTGAATAGAGATTCCATTAATTCATAAAATGAATGATACATTGTAACACTTGTGGTCAGCTGTCAGTGGATATAGCAGTGATTGCTGCCTATATCCATTGTACGGGGGGGGGTGTTGGTAAACATATGTTTATCAAGCCCCAACTTCACCCCCACCCACACCGCTCCCCCCCTTTCCCCGCCGCAAACCCCAGCCTGACAGCTCAGTGCAGGGAGAAGCGGCGCGAGGGAAAGAGAGATGCGCTCGGAGCAGGGATGGATTGGGGGCGACACATCTGGGGTGAAGGGGATAGGAAAGGAGAGGGGGGGCAGTTTAAGTTGGAAGGGAGCGGCGGGAGGTAGAAGAGAAGTAGGGGGCAGGGAAGCGGCAGCATGGGTGGGTGGGCGTTCACATTAGGGGTTAACAACTCTGATAAGCAGGTTGTAATTCGCTGATCAGAGTTATAAAATCGTTCAGCATAGTCTGCTGAACAATTTTGATATACGCTTATGGTCATTGAAGTGACCATAAGCTTATAGGAGATGGGGGAAATGAGTCTATACTGACTTGGCCACTTGTGGGAACTTCTGTAGGACCATACGGACTTGGCAGTGAAAGGGTTAAAGGTATAACAGTATGCTATATAAACATAATTTACACACATACAGGAACACCACATTAATCCAAGAATCAGCAGACAATGGGAGGAAACCGGTAACAAAAAATGCGGGCTACCTTTGCTGATTCACACCTAAAAATGCTATCCGTTTGGCTGTGAAGCCAGTCCTCTGGCTTAAACACTTGGATTTGATGTCCTGTTATAAGCAGCCATTGCTCAGACCTAAAAGGAGTTGTAAAGGCAAAGGTTTTTTATCTTACTGCATTCTATGCAGTAAGATAAAAAAACTGTGTAGCAACCTCCCCAGTACCACCTAATTACTTACCTGAGCCCCATCTCTCTCCAGCGATGCCCACGAATGTCTAAGCCATCTGGGACACTCCTCCTGATTGGCTGAGACAGAGCAGCGGCGCCACTGGCTCCTGCGGCTGTCAATCAAAGTCAATCAATCAGTGGAGAAAGGAGGCGGGGGGGGGGGGGGGTCGTTGCTCCTTGTCTGAATTGACACACAGAGCTGTGACTCTGCTCCAGTGCCCCCAGAGGAAGTTGCTGACTGTGGGGGCACGCAATAGGGAGGGACCAGGAGATGCAAAAAGGGACCCGAGAAGAGGAGGATCCAGGCGGCTCTGTGCAAATCCACTGCGACAGAGAAGGTAAGTATAACATGTTTTTTTTTTTTTTTTTCTAACGAGGCTTTACAATCACTTTAATTCTCCATACTGGCCAAAATGCCCTCTGGAGAGCAATCCGAGCATGGATGTAGATGTGCACGTGCAAAGGAGCTCTAAAGCAGAGTTGAAGATTAGATGATCCAATGATAACTGCCCAGACTCTGGGACAAGTGTCCATACCAGCAAATAGTAGGAAGTATATTTATCAAGCAATGAATCTGACGTTTAACAATTAGACCTCATCCGCACTTACAATATGAATGGAGCCATTTGCAACTACCTGCAGGAGACTCTGCGGGATTCCTGCAAACAGGTGCTGACAGGAAGCCCTATTCAAGGTAACACAGGGCTGGCAATGCCTGCAGCTATCTGTGGGGGGTCGCATGCAACCATGTGGAGATTACATGCAGATGATCGGCCCTGTATGCAGTCTGTCTCTGCTGTCAGGCTCCCATTACTCTGAATGAGGCTTCCTATTTGCACAGATCCCCACTGAGTCTCCTGTGGACAATCGCAAGCCGCCCCATTTGCAAGTGTGAATGGAGCCTTACAGCAGATGAATCTTCCTAGTGCCAGTGTTTTAAATGACAGTGATTGATTCACCACCTGCGAATGTTCAATAAAAGACACAAACACAACTTTATAAACTTGCCCCTACGGGTTAGAAGAATGAACACACTATAGAATAACATTGAGCAGTATACAAAATTAGCATGTGGCTGGCCAGATTATGTATTAGAGTACTGAACAAAAGATATATATATATTTTTTAAGAACCATACAAAATAAAAAAAAAAACCAAAAAAAACAAACACTATATACACCAATATATAAACACACTATATATTATGGTGGTTCAGAAGCATATTATAAAATAGGACCTGATACAGACAGGTGGTTGGTATGCTATATATTATATCACTGAACACACTCTAAATCACAAGAGCGGTACAGAGCAGGAGGCCATACAGGCTTGAAGGTTAATGCTTACTATACTATACATCATGAAACTGAAAGGAGTATTAAACCCAAAAACTACTGTAGCTTAGTTCAGACGCGGAAGCTACATTAGGTATTTTATTCCTTCATTTTCAACTGCTGATCCAGCCAGCAAGTCTTATTTTTTCACATTCCTTTAACCGACCAAGCTGTCCAGCAAAAGTGTCAGCTTTTATCCATCTATGAAAAACCTTTATCGCATTCAGAATAAAAAAAAAAAAAAAAAAAAAAAAAAGTGTCAGGCTGGAGTTCAATAGGAGGCAACATAGCTAAGAAGGTTGGTGCTTAGTATACCTGTAATATACAACTGACCACACTATATACACAGTGCATCCGGAAAGTATTCACAGCGCTTCACTTTTTCCACATTTTGTTATGTTACAACCTTATTCCAAAATGGATTAAATTCATTATTTTCCTCAAAACAATACCCCATAATGACAACGTGAAAGAAGTTTGCTTGAAATCTTTGCAAATATATATATATATATATCTCCACACACATACACTTGAAGAAGGCCGGAGTGGAAGGAGAAGACGCGACCGGGGAGGGGGGGGGGAAGACGACGGAGAAGACCGGGGGAGGAGGGGGAAGACGACGGAGAAGACCGGGGGGGGGGGGGGGGGGAGTCGACGGAGAAGACCGGGGGAGGGGGGGGGGGGAGACGACGGAGAAGACCGGGGGGGGGGGGGGAAGACGACGGAGAAGACCGGGGGAGGGGGGGGGGAAGACGACGGAGAAGACCGGGGGAGGGGGGGGGAAGACGACGGAGAAGACCGGGGGAGGGGGGGGGAAGACGACGGAGAAGACCGGGGGGGGGGGGGAAGACGACGGAGAAGACCGGGGGAGGGGGGGGGGGAAGACGACGGAGAAGACCGGGGGAGGGGGGGGGGAAGACGACGGAGAAGACCGGGGGAGGGGGGGGGAAGACGACGGAGAAGACCGGGGGAGGGGGGGGGGGAGACGACGGAGAAGACCGGGGGAGGGGGGGGGGGAGACGACGGAGAAGACCGGGGGAGGGGGGGGGGGGAGACGACGGAGAAGACCGGGGGGGGGGGGGGAGACGACGGAGAAGACCGGGGGAGGGGGGGGGGGAAAGACGACGGAGAAGACCGGGGGAGGGGGGGGGGAAAGACGACGGAGAAGACCGGGGGAGGGGGGGGGGAAAGACGACGGAGAAGACCGGGGGAGGGGGGGGGGGGAAAGACGACGGAGAAGACCGGGGGAGGGGGAAGACGACGGAGAAGACCGGGGGGGGGGGGGCGGGACGACGGAGAAGACCGGGGGAGGGGGGGGGGAAGACGACGGAGAAGACCGGGGGAGGGGAGGGGGGAAGACGACGGAGAAGACCGGGGGAGGGGAGGGGGGAAGACGACGGAGAAGACCGGGGGAGGGGGGGAAGACGACGGAGAAGACCGGGGGAGGGGGGGAAGACGACGGAGAAGACCGGGGGAGGGGGGGGGAAGACGACGGAGAAGACCGGGGGAGGGGGGGGAAGACGACGGAGAAGACCGGGGGGGGGGAAGACGACGGAGAAGACCGGGGGGGGGGGGGGAGACGACGGAGAAGACCGGGGGAGGGGGGGGAAGACGACGGAGAAGACCGGGGGGGGGGGGGGGAAGACGACGGAGAAGACCGGGGGAGGGGGGGGGAGACGACGGAGAAGACCGGGGGAGGGGGGGGAAGACGACGGAGAAGACCGGGGGAGGTGGGGGGAAGACGACGGAGAAGACCGGGGGAGGGGGGGGGAAGACGACGGAGAAGACCGGGGGAGGGGGGGGAGACGACGGAGAAGACCGGGGGAGGGGGGGGAAGACGACGGAGAAGACCGGGGGAGGGGGGGGGGGAAGACGACGGAGAAGACCGGGGGGGGAGAAGACGACGGAGAAGACCGGGGGGGGGAAGAAGACGACGGAGAAGACCGGGGGAGGAAGACGACGGAGAAGACCGGGGGAGGAAGACGACGGAGAAAAGACCGGGGGAGGAAGACGACGGAGAAAAGACCGGGGGAGGGGGGGGAAAGACGACGGAGAAGACGACGGAGAAGACCGGGGGGGGGGAGAAGACGACGGAGAAGACCGGGGGGGGAAGAAGACGACGGAGAAGACCGGGGGAGGAAGACGACGGAGAAGACCGGGGGAGGAAGACGACGGAGAAAAGACCGGGGGAGGAAGACGACGGAGAAAAGACCGGGGGAGGAAGACGACGGAGAAAAGACCGGGGGAGGGGGGGGAAAGACGACGGAGAAGACGACGGAGAAGACCGGGGGGGGAGAAGACGACGGAGAAGACCGGGGGGGGAAGAAGACGACGGAGAAGACCGGGGGAGGAAGACGACGGAGAAAAGACCGGGGGAGGAAGACGACGGAGAAAAGACCGGGGGAGGAAGACGACGGAGAAAAGACCGGGGGAGGGGGGGGAAAGACGACGGAGAAGACGACGGAGAAGACCGGGGGGGGAGAAGACGACGGAGAAGACCGGGGGGGGAAGAAGACGACGGAGAAAAGACCGGGGGAGGAAGACGACGGAGAAAAGACCGGGGGAGGAAGACGACGGAGAAAAGACCGGGGGAGGAAGACGACGGAGAAAAGACCGGGGGAGGAAGACGACGGAGAAAAGACCGGGGGAGGAAGACGACGGAGAAAAGACCGGGGGAGGAAGACGACGGAGAAAAGACCGGGGGAGGAAGACGACGGAGAAAAGACCGGGGGAGGAAGACGACGGAGAAAAGACCGGGGGAGGAAGACGACGGAGAAAAGACCGGGGGAGGAAGACGACGGAGAAAAGACCGGGGGAGGAAGACGACGGAGAAAAGACCGGGGGAGGAAGACGACGGAGAAAAGACCGGGGGAGGAAGACGACGGAGAAAAGACCGGGGGAGGAAGACGACGGAGAAAAGACCGGGGGAGGAAGACGACGGAGAAAAGACCGGGGGAGGAAGACGACGGAGAAAAGACCGGGGGAGGAAGA
Source organism: Aquarana catesbeiana (assembly GCF_042186555.1). NCBI lineage: Eukaryota > Metazoa > Chordata > Amphibia > Anura > Ranidae > Aquarana > Aquarana catesbeiana. The sequence continues at coordinate 275,648,473 of NC_133330.1, read as the reverse complement.
CGACGGAGAAAAGACCGGGGGAGGAAGACGACGGAGAAAAGACCGGGGGAGGAAGACGACGGAGAAAAGACCGGGGGAGGAAGACGACGGAGAAAAGACCGGGGGAGGAAGACGACGGAGAAAAGACCGGGGGAGGAAGACGACGGAGAAAAGACCGGGGGAGGAAGACGACGGAGAAAAGACCGGGGGAGGAAGACGACGGAGAAAAGACCGGGGGAGGAAGACGACGGAGAAAAGACCGGGGGAGGAAGACGACGGAGAAAAGACCGGGGGAGGAAGACGACGGAGAAAAGACCGGGGGAGGAAGACGACGGAGAAAAGACCGGGGGAGGAAGACGACGGAGAAAAGACCGGGGGAGGAAGACGACGGAGAAAAGACCGGGGGAGGAAGACGACGGAGAAAAGACCGGGGGAGGAAGACGACGGAGAAAAGACCGGGGGAGGAAGACGACGGAGAAAAGACCGGGGGAGGAAGACGACGGAGAAAAGACCGGGGGAGGAAGACGACGGAGAAAAGACCGGGGGAGGAAGACGACGGAGAAAAGACCGGGGGAGGAAGACGACGGAGAAAAGACCGGGGGAGGAAGACGACGGAGAAAAGACCGGGGGAGGAAGACGACGGAGAAAAGACCGGGGGAGGAAGACGACGGAGAAAAGACCGGGGGAGGAAGACGACGGAGAAAAGACCGGGGGAGGAAGACGACGGAGAAAAGACCGGGGGAGGAAGACGACGGAGAAAAGACCGGGGGAGGAAGACGACGGAGAAAAGACCGGGGGAGGAAGACGACGGAGAAAAGACCGGGGGAGGAAGACGACGGAGAAAAGACCGGGGGAGGAAGACGACGGAGAAAAGACCGGGGGAGGAAGACGACGGAGAAAAGACCGGGGGAGGAAGACGACGGAGAAAAGACCGGGGGAGGAAGACGACGGAGAAAAGACCGGGGGGAAGAAGACGACGGAGAAAAGACCGGGGGGAAGAAGACGACGGAGAAAAGACCGGGGGGAAGAAGACGACGGAGAAGACCGGGGGGGAAGAAGACGACGGAGAAGACCGGGGGGGAAGAAGACGACGGAGAAGACCGGGGGGGAAGAAGATGACGGAGAAGACCAGCCCAACGCTAGCAAAAGAGCAAGCAAAAGAGCAGAAGATAGCGGAGGAGCCCGGCAAGACACCGGAGAGCGGGAGAAGAGGCCAGGGAGAGCAGAGAAGTTGGAAGAGACCCTTGGAGCTGCCTAATAAATTACTTTAAAAAGCTGTCTAGTGTGGTTTTTTTAATTGACACTTTTTTCCCCCCCAGGTGAATGGGTAGGGGTACGATGTACCCCATACTCATTCACATAGGGTGGGGGGGCCGGGATCTGGGGGGCCCCTTATTAAAGGGGACTCCTGCATTCCGATAAGCCCCCTGCGCGCAGACCTCAACGGCCAGGGTTGTCGGGGGCTCATCAACATGGGGACAAGGTGCTTTGGAGTGGGGGGGGGCCGCAGGGCGCCCCCCTGCCCCAAAGCACCCACCCCCTCATGCTGAGGGCATGTGGCCTGGTACGGTTCAGGAGGAGGGGGGGCGCTTGTTCATCCCCACCCCTTTTCCTGACTAGCCAGGCTGCGTGCTCGGATAAGGGTCTGGTATGGATTTTGGGGGGCCCCAAACACCGTTTTTCGGCGTAGGGGGTTCCCCTTAAAATCCATACCAGACCCAGGGCCTGGTATGCTCTTGGAGGGGGAACCCATGGCGTTTTTTTATTTAAAATTTGGCATGGAGTTACCCCTCAAGATTCATAACAAACACAGTGCCTGGTATTGTTCATTGAAAGTTGGATCCAAAGTAGGATCGCTGTAGTGTCGCACCAGCGCACCAGTGTGAACCTGGCTGAGATTTTTCTACAACTTGGAGTCCACCTGTGGAAAATTCAGTTGATTGGCCATGATGTGGAAAGGAACACACCGGTCTATATAAGGTCCCACAGTAAGGCTGGCCATACTTGGTCGAATTTCGAAAGAATTTTCTTTTGAAAATCAGAAATTTTGTGCGGTTTGTGATCCAATGATGCCACCATTGATTTAGAAATTTGACCAACCAAGCCTTCAATTTCACCTCATGTTGCTACAGGAAAGAATTTTCCTGGCTGGGAATCTTCTTTTCTTTACGGGAATTTTCTTTTCTTGCACATGTGCATTTCTTTTTCGATTACATTTCTCACCCGATTCTCCCATCATTGATTAGAAAATCATTAGTTTTTCAACACGTCCAATTTCTCAAAGTCGATGGCCGCACAAAAATCGGCTGTTGCTGCAGCCCACTAATGGTGAGAAATCCAAACGAAAATTCTTAGATAAAATTTTCTGAAGAAAATTCTTTCGAAATTTGACCCCTGTATGGCCTGCCTAAGGCTGCTTTCAGGTGTTTTAGCGCTAGCACTAGCCTCTAACGCCTGAAAACTGACTCCCCATTCATTTCAGTGTGACAGTGTACTTGTGGGATGTCCTGAAAAGTCCTACAAGCAGCATCTTTGGGGAGGTTTGGGAGTGGTGTATACACCGTAGGGATCGTCTGATTATCGGTGGGGCCAATTATCGGCAGCCAATATTTACTTTTTTTGACGTATCGGTATCAGGCACAAAACGTACCAGATACTGCTTCAGGGGTTTTACCGGGGTGATGCATGCAGCTGCTGCTGTTCTTTAGATCGGACGGTCGGATTAATTGTAACAACCACCAATGCAGCTCAGCAGCCGCTTGGCTGTTATTACAAGCAGCGGGAGGGACCCCCCCCTGCCGCCTTCTGCCGTTCACCCGGGCTCTCCTGTCCCACCGGGAGGCCTGAGCAACCAGCCGGCACGTCCGTCGGCTGACAGAAGACCCGAACAAAGCCAATGCTTCGTTCAGGTCTCGGATCTAGTAACCCGCAAGCGATGTCATGACATCACTTCCCAGAATTACTGGCATCTTAAAAGGCGCCAGTTTTAAAAAATAGAAAGTATTCAAAAAGGCCGATCTTGACATTTTTAATACTTTTAAGAGCAGAGGAGGGGTTTGGGGTCTTATAGGCCCCCGATCCCTCCATAAAGAGTACCTGTCACTGCTTATTGGCACAAGGGATGTTTACATTCCTTGTGACAGCAATAACAGTCAAAGTAAAAATAAAAAAAAAAATGTGTAAAATATTTTTTCTTTTTTTTTTTTTTTTAAGTGTACAGAATATCAGCTATCGGTCTGAGAGGTGGCCAAAATATCGGTATTGTATCGGCACCGAAAAAACAATGTTGGTTGATCTCTAATACACTGCTCCCAAAACGCCCAGCCCATTGAAATGAATGCGCACCCCTGCCGAAGCGCCTTGGCAATGACACTTTTAACCCTTTCTTTGGCCGCTAGCAGGGGTTAAAAGCGCCTCACTAGCGGCCAAAAAGCACCGCTAAAATGACGGTAAAGTGATGCTAAAACTAGCAGCGCTTTACCGCTAGCACGGATTGGCTACAGTGTAAAAGTAGCCTTAACAGTGCATGTCAAAGCACAAACCAAGCCATGAAGTCCAAGGAATTGTCTGTAGACCTCCGAGACAGGATTGTATCGAGGCACAGATCTGGGGAAGGGTATAGAAAATTTTTTGCACCACTGAAGGTCCCAATGAGCACAGTGGCCTCCATCATCCATACATGGAGGAAGTATGGAACCACCGGGACTCTTCCTAGAGCGGGCCGCCCGACCAAACAGAGCTATCAGAGGAGAAGGGCCTTAGTTGGGGAGGGGACCAAGAACCCAATGGTCACTCTGACAGAGCTCCAGTGTTTCTCTGTGGAGAGAGCAGAACCTTCTAGAAGAACAACCATTTCTGCAGCACTTTGCCAATCAGGCCTGTATGGTAGAGTGGCCAGACAGAAGCCACTCCTCAGTATAAAGGCCTGGAGTTTGCCAAAAGGCACCTGAAGGACTCCCAAACCACGAGAAACAAAATTCTCTGGTCCGATGAAACAAAGATTGAACTATTTGGCTTGAACGGCAAGCATCATGTCTGGAGGAAACCAGGCACCGCTCATCACCTGGCCAATACTATCCCCACAGTGAAGCATGGTGGTGGCAGCATCATGCTGTGGGGATATTTTTCAGTGGCAGGAACTGGGAGACTAGTCAGAATCGAGGGAAAGATGAATGCAGCGATGTAGAGACATCCTTGATGAAAACCTGCTCTAGAACGCTCTGGAAGTCAAACTGGGGCGAATGTTCATCTTCCAACAAGACAAAGACCCTAAGCACACAGCCAAGATATCAAAGGAGTGGCTACGGGACAATTATGTGAATGTTTTTGAGTGGCCCAGCCAGAGCCCAGACTTGAACCCCATTGAACATCTCTGCAAAGAAAATGGCTGTGCACCAACACTCCCCATCCAACCTGATGGAGCTTGAGAGGTCCTGCAAAGAAGAATGGAAAAAGCTGCCCAAAAATAGGGGTGCCAAGCTTGTAGCACCATACTCAAAAAGACTTGTGGCTGTAATTGGTGCCAAAGGTGCTTCAACAAAAAGTATTGAACAAAGGCTATGAATACTTATGTACATGTGATTGTTTACCCTTTTCTATTTTTAATAAATTTGCAAAGATTTCAAACAAACTTCTTTTACGTTGTCATTATGGGATATTGTGTGTAGAATTGAGGGAAAATAAAGAATTTAATCCATTTTGAAATAAGGCTGTAACATAACAAAATGTGGAAAAAGTAAAGCGATGTGAATACTTTCCGGATGCACTGTAGTTATAGTGGAGCCGCATACTATGAATTGGGAGGTGAGGTACAATATAATAATGGATGAGAAGCACACTGTAATCGTTGAGGTGATGAACCTGTAATGGTGCATGCTTTCCATTTGATAAATTATCACTGAACATACACTGTATATTACTGATGGTTGGGCAGTATACTTTAAATTAGGGTGTAAAGTGCTATATACCAGTGATAGGTGAAAAGTATACTACAGGGGCTCTGTCACACAGGCGTTGAATTTCAATCCAGCCTTTTTAATGAGCTTTTTAAACACAAACACCCTGCCAGATTTTTTTTTTAAAAGCTAATATAACCGTTCGGGCAGTAAAACTATGCAGTTGTGGCACGTTTTTACCGCCCCTCAACTGTTTTATCTTTACATCCCCGGCTGCTGCCCTTTCAGTTACACATGGCATGGCCGTGAGGTTTCAATTTGTGGCAGGAATTAAACCCGTTACATTTGGCAGGCACTGCCGCCTGCCAAATGTGACCTATTCAAGTTATCGGGGCTGCACTACAACCGCCCCACAGTAGGGCGTTAAAACAGATCATCTGTCAAATGCTTCTGAAGAGCAATTTGAACACAGATCGCCCTTCAGAGCACCACAAGTGTAAGACCCCTTTCACACTGGGGCTGCGGCTGCATTAGCGCTAAAACGCCGCTTTTAGCGGTGCTTTAAAGCTGTTTAAAGTGGCGCTTTTCGGTTGCTAGCGGGGCGCTTTTAACCCCAAAAAAGGGGTTAAAAAGGCCCTGCGTTACACACTCGACGGTCGCAGCCACCAAGTCACGCTTCTGCAAGTTAAATGAAAATCTTCTGCAAAATACTGAAGTTTTAGCAGACGTTACCAACGAACTGACACACTACTTTCGCACGAATGACCAATTGGACTGTGACCCGGGGATCCTATGGGAAGCCCACAAGACGGTCATTAGGGGAACCGTACGACATGTCACTCAAAAATTCACAGACCATAAGATTCCAGACGACCAGGCTTTCTTCCTACTCCATATCACCGGGATCCCAGCGAAACACTACAAAAATCAATTGCAGGACATCTACTGAACGCTGCCAAAGCCTGCATCCCCCCTCTTATGGAAGAACAGCATGCCATCCTCTACTGGGACATGGCTGCGCAAAGTGGAAGACATCAAGAAACTAGAGGACCTGATCCTTACGGCCCAAAATAAACAAGAGAAGCACTCCAAGGCGTGGAGGCTATGGAACATGTTTCTTTTATCGGACGAATTAGTGGCGCTGCTCGAATGATAACTGACCAATCGCCACATTACTACTGAGTGTAAATCCAACGTCACCGGATCTCCACTTTCCCACCAACCTCCAATCCCATTTTCCACCCCCCTCTACACCCCCCCCCCCTACTTCAACTAGAACTCTCGACTTCTAATGCCGCGTACACACAATAGGATTTTCCGATAGGAAATGTTGGACGTGAGCTTGTTGGCAGTAAGTCCGAACGTGTCTATGCTCCATCGGACATTTGTTGTCAGACTTTCCGCCAACAAATGTTGGCTAGCAGGTTCTCAAATTTTCCTTCAACAAATGTTAGTTGTCGGACTTTCCGATCGTGTGTACACAAGTCCGTCGCACAAAAGTCCACGCATGCTCGGAATCAAGTACGAGCTCGGTCTTGTAAAACTAGCGTTTGTAATGGAGATATCACGTACGTCTTGTAAGTCACTACTTTCGTGTGTACGAGGCATTACTCTCTCTGGAACTTTCTTACTATTTCCTCCCCTTTATATAAGTGGGGGCGCACTTGATCTAGGAATTGGACAGCCTAGGCTGTATTGTGCTAACTGCTTTTCACATGGCTAGACATAACAAGACGAGATAGTACCCAGATAGGGACTCACACTTTAAAAGACATTATACTCTATGTGCTGAAATGAAACATCTGAGTATATGTAAAAGTTAAACCAATATGTCACTGTTCTTCCCTTTTTGTATGTAATGACTGTAACTGATTCTCTCCTTTTGTGTGCTCTACAATAATAATAACATTTATATTTGAAAAAAAAAAAAAAAAAGGCCCATGTTGCCGTGCTTTCAAGTGCTGCCCATTCATTTCAATGGGCAGGGAGCTTTGAAAGCGCTGTATACAACGCTCCAAAACCACCCCCCAAAGATGCTGCTTGCAGGACTTTTCCTAATGTTTTGCAAGTGCACCACCCCAGTGTGAAAAGACACACTGAAATGAATAGGAGGTGGATTTCAGGCGCTATTTAGAGGCTATTTCTAGCGCTAAAATGCCTGAAAACCACCTCAGTGTGAAAGGGGTCTAAATGAGCCCAGACTCTGTAGGCAGCATTACTTTTGCCTTGCTACAACATGAGGCAACACTTAGGCCGCGTACACACGACCGGACTTTCCTTCAGAGTAGACTCTGGCGGTCTCTCCAATGGAGTTCCACTGAAACGGATTTGCCTACACATGATCACACCAAAGTCCGTTCGTTTAGAAGGTGATGACGTACAACGGGACTAGAAAAAGGAAGTTCAATAGCCATTAGCCAATAGCTGCCCTTGCGTCGTTTTTTGGTCCGTCGGACTAGCATACAGACATATGGTTTTCCCGATAGCAATTGAGTCCGTCGGAAAGATTTGAAACATGTTCTATTTCTAGGTCCGTCAGAAACTTAGAAAGAAAAAGTCCGATGAAGCCCACACATGATCGTAATGTCCGACGGAATTATTCCGTCGGACCTTTTCTGCCGGAAAGTCCGGTTGTGTGTACGCGGCATTAGACCCCTTTCACACTTAGGTCTTTTTCAGATGCTTTTGGCCTAAAAATAGCGCCTGAAAAACGCCTCCCCTGCTGCCCCAGTGTGAGTGCCCGAGTGCTTTCACACTGGAGCGGTGCGCTTGCAGGACGTTAGAAAAATTGCTGCAATCAGCATCTTTGGGTTGGTTTGGGAGCGCTGTATACACTGCACCTCCACCGCCCCTGCCCATTGAAATGAATGGGCAGCGCTGCTGAAGCGCCTGAAAAGCGATTCGACAGCGGTGCTTTTTGGGCGCATTTAACCCTTTCTTCGGCTGCTAGCCTCGCTAGCGGCTGAAAAGCGCCGCTTTACCGCTAAAGCCCAGCGTGGCTCAGTGTAAAAGGGCTCTAAGGCTGGGGTGTGTAAACCTCTATCTACTCCCTATTTTAAGAATTCTGAGTGTCGTTGATAGGCAGTCAGGAAGCACTACAAAATATAACCAAACCACCCATTTGCAACACCGGTTTGAAAGAGCCCTTGATTAAGAGGCATTATACTATAAACGTTTAAGCAATATACTTGGTTCTAGAAGGGGATGTACCTTCACCTGTGTGTGCCTGCCCTATAATGTGTTATCACTGAACACACACTGTATAATGATCCTGTGATTCTGGAGGTGCTCTCAAATACCAGTGACTGTGAGTGCTCTGTGTGCTGTGCATTGGGTGATCATGGTGCAACGTGGGCTGATCACTGTTGTACTGTGCTCTTAGTGTATATTGTGTATTGGGCACTCAGTGTATAGTCTCTGTATGATGGGCACTCAGTGTACATTCTTTGTATGTTGGGCGCTCTGTGTATATTCTCTGTACTGATATGAACTGTAATAAATAAACCCTTGTGAGCGGCTACAGATGAAATGTGAATCTCTCACGCACTACACTCTCATATGCATGCGCTATGCCAAAATATAAACAGTAATCTGTGCCATGGGTCACTATTATCACAAACACATTAAACCAGTGTATATAAAACAAAATCACCAAATACATATCCAAAAGCAGTGTTCTATACTGTGCTCATATTTATGTCATATCGCATAAAATAAAGTGAAAAAAAACATAGTCCATGGAAAACATAGTCCATAAAAAGTTATTCAAAAGTTGTGTATCTCCTTAGGTGATTCCTAAATAGTTCCATCAAATAGTGCTCAAAGCAAATCTGGGAATTGTGCTCCCTCCACCAGATGTGCCCCCACCTGGGATATATGACTGTACGTTTTAAGTATGGTCAGTTAAGGCTTGCGTCCCCACTACATCAAGGGTGGTAATAGCATCTCTAACCAATATGTAAAAGTGATGATTTAGTGGAGATATTTAGCTCACTGAGGTGGGTGCAAGCCTTAACTGACCATACTTAAAACGTACAGTCATATATCCCAGGTGGGGGCACATCTGGTGGAGGGAGCACAAGTCACAGATTTGCTTTGAGCACTATTTGGAGGAACTATTCAGGAATCACTTAAGGACATACATAACTTTTGAATAACTTTTAATGGACTATGTTTTCCATGGACTAAGGTTTTTTCACTTTGGTTTATTTGATTTAATGGCATAAATATGAGCACGATATAGAACACTGCTTTTGGATATGTATTTGGTGGATTTGTTTTATCTAACTGGTTTAATGTGTTTGTGATGATAGTGAAGCGCAGCACAGATTACTGTTTATATATTCGCTCTATTGGGTGCTCAGTGTATATTCTCTGTATATTGGGAGCCCAGAGTATTCTGTATATTGTCTGTATTGCGGGAGCTCGGTCTATATTCTGTATTGCGGGAGCTCGGTCTATATTCTGTATTGCGGGAGCTCGGTCTATATTCTCTGTACATCGGGAGCTCAGTGTATATTCTCTGTATATTAGGAGCTCCGTGTATATTCTCTGTATTTTGGGAGCTCCGTGTATATTCTTTGTATTTTGGGAGCTCCGTGTATATTCTCTGTATATTGGGAGCTCCGTGTATATTCTCTGTATATTGGGAGCTCCGTGTATATTCTCTGTATATTGGGAGCTCATTGTATATTCTCTGTATATTGGGAGCTCATTGTATATTCTCTGTATATTGGGAGCTCAGTGTATATTGGGAGCCCAATGTGTTCTGTATATTGGGTGCTCAGTGTATTTCCTCTGTATATCGGGTGCCCAGTGCATTTTGTATATCGGGAGCTTACTGTATTTCCTCTGCATATCGGGTGCCCAGTGTATACTCTGCATATCGGGTGCCCAGTGTATACTCTGCATATCGGGTGCCCAGTGTATACTCTGCATATCGGGTGCCCAGTGTATACTCTGCATATCGGGTGCCCAGTGTATACTCTGCATATCGGGTGCCCAGTGTATACTCTGCATATCGGGTGCCCAGTGTATACTCTGCATATCGGGTGCCCAGTGTATACTCTGCATATCGGGTGCCCAGTGTATACTCTGCATATCGGGTGCCCAGTGTATACTCTGCATATCGGGTGCCCAGTGTATACCCTGCATATCGGGTGCCCAGTGTATACCCTGCATATCGGGTGCCCAGTGTATACCCTGCATATCGGGTGCCCAGTGTATACCCTGCATATCGGGTGCCCAGTGTATACCCTGCATATCGGGTGCCCAGTGTATACCCTGCATATCGGGTGCCCAGTGTATACTCTGCATATCGGGTGCCCAGTGTATACTCTGCATATCGGGTGCCCAGTGCATATCCTCTGTATGATGGGTGCTCAGTGCATATCCTCTGTATTGGGTGCCCAGTGCATATCCTCTGTATTGGGTGCCCAGTGCATATCCTCTGTATTGGGTGCCCAGTGCATATCCTCTGTATTGGGTGCCCAGTGCATATCCTCTGTATTGGGTGCTCAATGTATATTCTGTATACTGGGTGCTCAGTATACATCCTGTATACTGGGTGCTCAGTATACATCCTGTATATTGGGTGCTCAGTATACATCCTGTATATTGGGTGCTCAGTATACATCCTGTATATTGGGTGCTCAGTATACATCCTGTATATTGGGTGCTCAGTATACATCCTGTATATTGGGTGCTCAGTATACATCCTGTATATTGGGTGCTCAGTATACATCCTGTATATTGGGTGCTCAGTATACATCCTGTATATTGGGTGCTCAGTATACATCCTGTATATTGGGTGCTCAGTATACATCCTGTATATTGGGTGCTCAGTATACATCCTGTATATTGGGTGCTCAGTATACATCCTGTATATTGGGTGCTCAGTATACATCCTGTATATTGGGTGCTCAGTATACATCCTGTATATTGGGTGCTCAGTATACATCCTGTATATTGGGTGCTCAGTATACATCCTGTATATTGGGTGCTCAGTATACATCCTGTATATTGGGTGCTCAGTGTATATATCGTGAGAGGTGATGAGTGTATATAGTCTCTGTATATTGGGTGAGGTGATGAGTGTATATAGTCTCTGTATATTGGGTGAGGTGATGAGTGTATATAGTCTCTGTATATTGGATGAGGTGATCAGTGTATATAGTCTCTGTATATAGTGTGAGGTGATGAGTGTATATAGTCTCTGTATATTGGATGAGGTGATGAGTGTATATAGTCTCTGTATATAGTGTGAGGTGATGAGTGTATATAGTCTCTGTATATAGTGTGAGGTGATGAGTGTATATAGTCTCTGTATATTGGGTGAGGTGATGAGTGTATATAGTCTCTGTATATTGAATGAGGTGATGAGTGTATATAGTCTCTGTATATTGGATGAGGTGATGAGTGTATATAGTCTCTGTATATTGGATGAGGTGATGAGTGTATATAGTCTCTGTATATTGGATGAGGTGATGAGTGTATATAGTCTCTGTATATTGGGTGAGGTGATGAGTGTATATAGTCTCTGTATATTGGGTGAGGTGATGAGTGTATATAGTCTCTGTATATTGAATGAGGTGATGAGTGTATATAGTCTCTGTATATTGGATGAGGTGATGAGTGTATATAGTCTCTGTATATTGGATGAGGTGATGAGTGTATATAGTCTCTGTATATTGGGTGAGGTGATGAGTGTATATAGTCTCTGTATATTGGGTGAGGTGATGAGTGTATATATTCTCTGTATATAGTGTGAGGTGATGAGTGTATATATTCTCTGTATATAGTGTGAGGTGATGAGTGTATATATTCTCTGTATATAGTGTGAGGTGATGAGTGTATATAGTCTCTGTATATTGGGTGAGGTGATGAGTGTATATAGTCTCTGTATATTGGGTGAGGTGATGAGTGTATATAGTCTCTGTATATTGGATGAGGTGATGAGTGTATATAGTCTCTGTATATTGGATGAGGTGATGAGTGTATATAGTCTCTGTATACCGTGAGGACTGTAGAGCACACATCAGGACCATGATGGTCCCCCGGCCTCCTCCTCCCCCCCCGGTACAGCCCCGGCTCTCCTGACTCTACAATGTGACAGCTGATAGAGTGCCCTCACCGGAGATACTGCGCACACAGCAGGCTCATCCTCCTCCGGGGCTCTCTCAGTCCGTCTATATCCGCGCGGCTTCAATTTCTCGGCGCTCGTGACTCGGCCATCTTCTCCGGGCCCCCACCGCCTGTGAGCTTGGGGCCCCGGGCCTGCAACCCCCCCGTCCCCCTGACAACCAACCCCCCGGAGAGTCCCACTGAACGCTTTCCCCTCCGGAAATAGCTCTGCGAACGGTACTTCCGGCCTGTGCGTCCGCTATATCCCTCCGGCTGAAGCTTAGCAAGCGCACTCTGTAGCCACGCCTCCCTACCTGAGCGCGCTTGCGTAGATCGCTCGGCCATGGGAGTGACGTCAGGACAGGGTAGGCGGCAAGGTAGAGAGGAAGAGATGATTCGGTTCCTATAGTAACCGGGCCTCTACTGCTGAGCGGTCACCAAGGCAACGGTGTGCGACGGCGCTGGGCCTGCTTAGTGCGTCAGCGGCTGCCCTGTGCCGACCGTGAGGTGGCTCTTATTTATGTGAATGTTGGTTCAAAGCAAGAACTCGGCGTAATAGCTCTGAGGATATATGGCCATTCTATAACAATGCACACATTTGTAGCCTATTGCTAAACTTTGAATGGGAAACTTGTGAGGGAAGTGAACTCCTGTAGGCCCCAGTGTACACTGTGGTCAGGTATTGTATGACATCTTGTATGAAGAGCACTTTTCATACACAAGAGTCTCCTACAATACAGCTGGGGGTCTTAAAGCTGTTACTGTAACAAAAAAAAAAAAAAAAAGAATCCTGTTCATTTAACCACTTCAATACCAGGAACTTTTGCCCCTTCCTGCCCAGGACAATTTTCAGCTTTCAGCGCTGTCGCAGTTTGAATGACAATTGCGCGGTCATACAACATTGTACCCAAATGAAATTTTTATCATTTTCTTCCCACAAATAGAGCTTTCTTTTGGTGGTATTTGATCACAACTGGGGTTTTTATTTTTTGCTAGACCAACTAAAAAAGATCAACATTTTTTAAGAAAAAAAAAGTTTTTCTTTGTTTCGGTTATAAAATTTTGTTTTCTCCTTCACTGATGGGCACAGATGAGGCTGTTTTGGACCGAACCAGAACCGTTAGGTACTTTTGTTTCTGTTCCCCTGGCCAAATTAACCTTCAATGTAAAAGTGTGCACACTTGAAGTAAATTACTGAGACATACACAAGTTCAGTAGATTAATACTTCTCCTTTATTACTTCCTGGACTCCGGCTAATATACTGTGAGCCGGATATTTTGTTATCAAATCAAACATCAAATAAGACAAGCGTATGTGGACCGCAAGATGTACATATTCATTATTGTGACAAAGTATAAGCTTTTAGCTGGGTTATATCTATATAAGGGAATAGCAAACTATCATAGCTAAATAGGGTGTCCTGCTTCCAGTTCTTGAAAACAGGCGCAATCTTCTTTAACCACTTGCCGACCGCCGCACGACTATATACGTCGGCAGAATGGCACGGGCAGGCAAAAGGACTTACAGGTACGTCCTTGCCTGCCCGCGGGTGGGTAGTCCGATCGGACCCCCCCCGGTGCCTGCGGCGGTCGGCAAATCTCCCCCGGCGATCGGAGGTGAGGGGGAGGCCATCCATTCGTGGCCCCCCCCTCGCGATCGCTCTCAGCCAATGGGATCATTTCCCTGCCTCTGTATTGTACACAGAGGCAGAGGAAATGATGTCATCTCTCCTCGGCTCGGTATTTTCCGTTCCGGGCCGAGGAGAGAAGACTGAAATGTAAGTGCACCAACACACTACACACAGTAGAACATGCCAGGCACACTAAACACCCCGATCTCCCCCCCGATCGCCCCCCGATCCCCCCCCAATCACCCCCCCCCCGTCACAAACTGACACCAAGCAGGTTTTTTTTTTTTTTTTTTCTGATTACTGTATTGGTGTCAGTTAGTGACAGTTACAGTGTTAGGGCAGTGAGTGTTAGGCCCCCTGTAGGTCTAGGGTACCCCCCTAACCCCCCCTAATAAAGTTTTAACCCCTTGATCACCCCCTGTCACCAGTGTCGCTAAGCGATCATTTTTCTGATCGCTGTATTAGAGTCGCTGGTGACGCTAGTTAGGAACGTAAATATTTAGGTTCGCCGTCAGCGTTTTATAGCGACAGGGACCCCCATATACTACCGAATAAATGTTTTAACCCCTTGATTGCCCCCTAGTTAACCCTTTCACCACTGATCACCGTATAAGTGTTACGGGTGACGCTGGTTAGTTTGTTTATTTTTTATAGTGTCAGGGCACCCGCCGTTTATTACCGAATAAAGATTTAGCCCCCTGATCGCCCGGCGGTGATATGCGTCGCCCCAGGCAGCGTCAGATTAGCGCCAGTACCGCTAACACCCACGCACGCAGCATACGCCTCCCTTAGTGGTATAGTATCTGTACAGATCAATATCTGATCCGATCAGATCTATACTAGCGTCCCCAGCAGTTTAGGGTTCCCAAAAACACAGTGTTAGCGGGATCAGCCCAGATACCTGCTAGCACCTGCGTTTTGCCCCTCCGCCCGGCCCAGCCCAGCCCACCCAAGTGCAGTATCGATCGATCACTGTCACTTACAAAACACTAAACACATAACTGCAGCGTTCGCAGAGTCAGGCCTGATCCCTGCGATCGCTAACAGTTTTTTTTGTAGCGTTTTGGTGAAATGGCAAGCACCAGCCCCAGGCAGCGTCAGGTTAGTGCCAGTACCGCTAACACCCACGCACGCACCGTACAGCTCCCTTAGTGGTATAGTATCTGAACGCATCAATATCTGATCCGATCAGATCTATACTAGCGTCCCCAGCAGTTTAGGGTTCCCAAAAACGCAGTGTTAGCGGGATCAACCCAGATACCTGCTAGCAACTGCGTTTTACCCCTCCGCCCGGCCCAGCCCAGCCCACCCAAGTGCAGTATCGATCGATCACTGTCACTTACAAAACACTAAATGCATAACTGCAGCGTTCGCAGAGTCAGGCCTGATCCCTGCGATCGCTAACAGTTTTTTTTGTAGCGTTTTGGCGAACTGGCAAGCACCAGCCCCAGGCAGCGTCAGGTTAGTGCCAGTAGCGCTAACACCCACGCACGCACCGTACACCTCCCTTAGTGGTATAGTATCTGAACTGATCAATATCTGATCCGATCAGATCTATACTGGCGTCCCCAGCAGTTTAGGGTTCCCAAAAACGCAGTGTTAGCGGGTGTTAACTGCAGCGTTCGCAGAGTCAGGCCTGATCCCTGCGATCGTTAACAGTTTTTTTGGTAGCGTTTTGGTGAACTGGCAAGCGCCAGCGGCCTAGTACACCCCGGTCGTAGTCAAACCAGCACTGCAGTAACACTTGGTGACGTGGCGAGTCCCATAAGTGCAGTTCAAGCTGGTGAGGTGGCAAGCACAAATAGTGTCCCGCTGCCACCAAGAAGACAAACACAGGCCCGTCGTGCCCATAGTGCCCTTCCTGCTGCATTCGCCAATCCTAATTGGGAACCCACCACTTCTGCAGCGCCCGTACTTCCCCCATTCACATCCCCAACCAAATGCAGTTGGCTGCATGAGAGGCATTTTTATGTCCTCCCGAGTACCCCTACCCAACGAACCCCCCCAAAAAAGATGTTGTGTCTGCAGCAAGCGCGGATATAGGCGTGACACCCGCTATTATTGTCCCTCCTGTCCTGACAATCCTGGTCTTTGCATTGGTGAATGTTTTGAACGCTACCATTCACTAGTTGAGTATTAGCGTAGGGTACAGCATTGCACAGACTAGGACACACTTTCACAGGGTCTCCCAAGATGCCATCGCATTTTGAGAGACCCGAACCTGGAACCGGTTACAGTTATAAAAGTTACAGTTACAAAAAAAGTGTAAAAAAAAAAAAAAAAAAAAACACAAACAAAAATATAAAATAAAAAATAATAGTTGTCGTTTTATTGTTCTCTCTCTATTCTCTCTCTCTCTATTCTCTCTATTGTTCTGCTCTTTTTTACTGTATTCTATTCTGCAATGTTTTATTGTTATTATGTTTTATCATGTTTGCTTTTCAGGTCTGCAATTTTTTATACTTTACCGTTTACTGTGCTTTATTGTTAACCATATTTTTGTCTTCAGGTACAGCATTCACGACTTTGAGTGGTTATACCAGAATGATGCTTGCAGGTTTAGGTATCATCTTGGTATCATTCTTTTCAGCCAGCGGTCGGCTTTCATGTAAAAGCAATCCTAGTGGCTAATTAGCCTCTAGACTGCTTTTACAAGCAGTGGGAGAGAATGCCCCCCCCCCCACCGTCTTCCGTGTTTTTCTCTGGCTCTCCTGTCTCAACAGGGAACCTGAGAATGCAGCCGGTGATTCAGCCAGCTGACCATAGAGCTGATCAGAGACCAGAGTGGCTCCAAACATCTCTATGGCCTAAGAAACCGGAAGCTACGAGCATTTTATGACTTAGATTTCGCCGGATGTAAATAGCGCCATTGGGAAATTGGGAAAGCATTTTATCATACCGAACTTGGTGTGGTCAGATGCTTTGAGGGCAGAGGAGAAATCTAGGGTCTAATAGACCCCAATTTTTTCAAAAAAGAGTACCTGTCACTACCTATTGCTATCATAGGGGATATTTACATTCCCTGAGATAACAATAAAAATGATTAAAAAAAAAAAAAAATGAAAGGAACAGTTTTAAAATAAGATAAAAAAGCAAAAAAATAATAAAGAAAAAAAAAAAAAAAAAAAAAAAAGCACCCCTGTCCCCCCTGCTCTCGCGCTAAGGCGAACGCAAGCGTCGGTCTGGCGTCAAATGTAAACAGCAATTGCACCATGCATGTGAGGTATCACCGCGATGGTCAGATCGAGGGCAGTAATTTTAGCAGTAGACCTCCTCTGTAAATCTAAAGTGGTAACCTGTAAAGGCTTTTAAAGGCTTTTAAAAATGTATTTATTTTGTTGTCACTGCACGTTTGTGCGCAATTGTAAAGCATGTCATGTTTGGTATCCATGTACTTGGCCTAAGATCATCTTTTTTATTTCATCAAACATTTGGGCAATATAGTGTGTTTTAGTGCATTAAAATGTAAAAAAGTGTGTTTTTTCCCCAAAAAATGCGTTTGAAAAATCGCTGCGCAAATACTGTGTGAAAAAAAAAATTAAACACCCACCATTTTAATCTGTAGGGCATTTGCTTTAAAAAAATATATAATGTGTGGGGGTTCAAAGTAATTTTCTTGCAAAAAAAAATAATTTTTTCATGTAATCAAAAAGTGTCAGAAAGGGCTTTGTCTTCAAGTGGTTAGAAGAGTGGGTGATGTGTGACATAAGCTTCTAAATGTTGTGCATAAAATGCCAGGACAGTTCAAACCCCCCCAAATGACCCCATTTTGGAAAGTAGACACCCCAAGCTATTTGCTGAGAGGCATGTCGAGTCCATGGAATATTTTATATTGTGACACAAGTTGCGGGAAAGAGACAAATTATTATTTTTTTTTTTTTGCACAAAGTTGTCACTAAATTATATATTGCTCAAACATGCCATGGGAATATGTGAAATTACACCCCAAAATACATTCTGTTGCTTCTCCTGAGTACGGGGATACCACATGTGTGAGACTTTTTGGGAGCCTAGCCACGTATGGGACCCCGAAAACCAAGCACCGCCTTCAGGCTTTCTAAGGGCGTAAATTTTTGATTTCACTCTTCACTGCCTATCACAGTCTCGGAGGCCATGGAATGCCCAGGTGGCACAAACCCCCCCCCCCAAATGACCCCATTTTGGAAAGTAGACACCCCAAGCTATTTGCTGAGAGGTATAGTGAGTATTTTGCAGACCTCACTTTTTGTCACAAAGTTTTGAAAATTAAAAAAAGAAAAAAAAAATTTTTTTTTTTTGTCTTTCTTCATTTTCAAAAACAAATGAGAGCTGCAAAATACTCACCATGCCTCTCAGCAAATAGCTTGGGGTGTCTACTTTCCAAAATGGGGTCATTTGGGGGGGGGGTTTGTGCCACCTGGGCATTCCATGGCCTCCGAAACTGTGATAGGCAGTGAAGAGTGAAATCAAAAATGTACACCCTTAGAAATCCTGAAGGCGGTGATTGGTTTTCGGGGTCCCGTACGCGGCTAGGCTCCTAAAAAGTCCCACACATGTGGTATCCCCGTACTCAAGAGAAGCAGCAGAATGTATTTTGGGGTGCAATTCCACATATGCCCATGACCTGTGTGAGCAATATATCATTTAGTGACAACTTTGTGCAAAAAAAAATAAATAAATAAATAAATTGTCACTTTCCCGCAACTTGTGTCAAAATATAAAATATTCCATGGACTCAACATGCCTCTCAGCAAATAGCTTGGGGTGTCTACTTTCCAAAATGGGGTCATTTTGGGGGGGTTTGTGCCATCTGGGCATTTTATGGCCTTCAAAACTGTGATAGGTAGTGAGGAGTAAAATCAAAAATGTACGCCCTTAGAAATCCTGAAGGCAGTGATTGGTTTTCGGGGCCCCGTATGCGGCTAGGCTCCCAAAAAGTCCCACACATGTGGTATCCCCATACTCAGGAGAAGCAGCTAAATGTATTTTGGGGTGCAATTCCACATATGCCCATGGCCTGTGTGAGCAATATATCATTCAGTGACAACTTTTTGTAATTTTTTTTTTTTTTTTTTTTTTTTTTCATTATTCAATCACTTGGGACAAAAAAAATGAATATTCAATGGGCTCAACATGCCTCTCAGCAATTTCCTTGGGGTGTCTACTTTCCAAAATGGGGTCATTTGTGGGGGTTTTGTACTGCCCTGTCATTTTAGCACCTCAAGAAATGACATAGGCAGTCATAAATTAAAGACTGTGTAAATTCCAGAAAATGTACCCTAGTTTGTAGGCGCTATAACTTTTGCGCAAACCAATAAATATACACTTATTGACATTTTTTTTACCAAAGACATGTGGCCAAATACATTTTGGCCTAAATGTATGACTAAAATTGAGTTTATTGGATTTTTTTTAGAACAAAAAGTAGAAAATATCATTTTTTTTCAAAATTTTCGGTCTTTTTCCGTGTATAGCGCAAAAAATAAAAACGGCAGAGGTGATCAAATACCATCAAAAGAAAGCTCTATTTGTGGGAAGAAAAGGACGCAAATTTCGTTTGGTTACAGCATTGCATGACCGCGCAATTAGCAGTTAAAGCGACGCAGTGCCAAATTGTAAAAAGTGCTCTGGTCAGGAAGGGGGTAAATCCTTCTGGGGCTGAAGTGGTTAACTTGTTCTTAAAGCGGTGTTCTGGCCGAAATTATACTTTTTAAATAAAAATACCCCTATAATACACAAACTTAATGTATTCTAGTAAAGTTAGTCTGTAAACTAAGGTCTGTTTTGTTAGTTTATAGCAGTAGTTTGTTATTTTATAAACTTACAGCAGGCCGTGGCCATCTTAAGTCTGGGCATCTGAAGCCAGACTGTATTTCTTCCTGGATCTCATCCTTGCAGATCTCGCACATGCTCAGTGCAGCACAAGCAGTGTAATAGGTTTCAGGTCAGGTTTCCATAGCAACGGCAGTGTCAGAGGACGTTGCCGCCACTTCCCAGAAGGCATTGCAAACAGGAAATGATGCGATGGACCGCGACCAGGGAGGAGGAAGTGAAAAATGAATACAGCAGATATACAGTAACTGCTGAGAAAATTTTTTTTAAAATATCCAATTCGTTTACAGTGCACAGTTTAGTGAGGGATGCTGAAGAGTTGTAAAAGTGGGTGGAACTCCACTTTAACTCTTGCAGTTCTGTTCCACATGAAGGGGGAGGGTAAGCTGGCAGACATCTAATTGAATATGGTTAAGGCTGATAGCAGAAGTTGAAGTAAGCACTTATATATCTATATGGTTATATTGGAAATAGGCATTTCACTATAACACTCATAGTCACATCCATTACAGTTCCCCCTTGAAATGCTTATTTCACAAAACTGTCCCTCACACTGAAAGACCTACACCCAGCACATCCCCCTCTGCAACTCTTTTAAGCTGTATGTAGAGAAAGAGCAGCGACTAGTTCACTACCGCCCTCGATACAGCTGGAGGAGTGCGGCCAGGTGCTATCTGTCCCTATAGCCCTACGGTGTTGCATCTCAGGGGAGGGTGACTGTAACGGAGTGTAACACATAATTGTCATCATAATTTTCATCAAGGCCTACATAGACATCATCACCATCATCCGGTATCTCTTGGTTCATGAATGTGGGGGTAGTTTGGTCAACAGCCTTCTCCACACACCTCCTGATACAGGGGAGAACACAGCAGATTATAGCCGCCATTACCAGGATAGCTATTCCTATCTGGGTCAACAATCCCTGCCATCCTCCCTTAATCCAGGTAAAATACTGATCCCAGGGGTTGGTGAGCCCTGAATTCTGTTTTAGTTCTTTGGACAAGTCCTCAAGTTTCTGGATGGCTAAAGTCACTTTACCATTTGGGCCGGTGTTGTCTGGGATGTAAGTGCAACATGTGCTTGTCTCGGGGATCATTTTACATACACCCCCCTCTTCAGCTAGGAACATGTCTAAGACCATACGGTTTTGGAAAGTCATGTGTGAAGCTGCTTCCAACTGTTCGGCTAAACCTTGGAGTGCATCTCTGGTGAATTGACAAATCTTTGTTGATTATAGTAGATGTAATTTATCCAGTCTACATTTTTATTTACAGTCATAATCGAAATCAGTGACTCAAAACCTGCTGCTACTTAGTCTCTTGCTTTGAACTCATCTTGGACCCCCCTTGGGACCCCTATGGCATCTATGTGTACATGAGGGTCAAAACCTACTGCTGGAGCACTCCCGCGTCTTCTGTTTGGTTTGGGTACATCGCTTGCTTCTGGCTCTGGGTCTTGTGAGAGAATATGCAGGGGCATTATGGCTTTAGCCATTGCACATTCTCCTGTCCACTGTCCTGTCATTCTACTTCTAATTTTCATGACTCCACAGATCCAGTACACGTTAATGTATTCTAGTAAAGTTAGTCTGTAAACTAAGGTCTGTTTTGTTAGTTTATAGCAGTAGTTTGTTATTTTATAAGTTTCTGGATGGCTAAAGTCACTTTACCATTTGGGCCGGTGTTGTCTGGGATGTAAGTGCAACATGTGCTTGTCTCGGGGATCATTTTACATACACCCCCCTTTTCAGCTAGGAACATGTCTAAGGACTGAACTTGATTTTGCGCTAGATCTGCAGCCACCTCACTGTAAGACTCACAGTAACCTTTGGTGAAATTTCCAAGGGGCTTTCCCGCTCCATAGTACTTTCCATAACATGTGTAATTGCCAGGATATATGGTGATACCTTCTGCTGGCTTGGGAGCCTTAGTGACTATTTAGTGACTTTTTTCCAATGCTCACACAGGGAGTGGTTAGTAGTTGTGTTGGTAAACAGGCTAAGGACACAGGTCTCATGTTCTGAGGGTACATTAAGGGGCACTGTTCCTAGATGTGGTTTAGCCCCCCCCCACACACATAACAGTTGGTCTTATTGTGCTTCCCTGCATTGTACCTCATCCATTCGAGCCACAAGTTGACATCTGAGAAACCGGTTTCTGCAGCCATGGTGTCCTCAAAGGTAGGGTCTGCTATGGCCACCATGTCCCCTAATGTTTGCATGTAAGGCTTTAGGGGGTTAGAGTTGGATGTAGATTGGGGAACTGTGCATTCTGTCTTTCAGTTGGAAAGGTTTTCTAAAACCGTAATACCTATTTCCCCACCATAGGTCCAATACATAGGTCCCACTGTCCCCTGGGCTGGGATTCTCAATGGTCAGTCTGAACTCTTTGGTGAAGTATTGATCTGTGTGCTTGTTGATTGTCATTCTATCTAAGAGTGACTTCCCATTTTTGTCCTTTCTATTCTGGGCGGTTTCAGGCTTGTACCCCCATTTTTTCCATCCCCAGTGTTCCAGCCTACTGCTCCCCAATAATCACAATTGTCACCCCAATATGTGTTAGTGACACATACATACACAGTCATGGGACCTATTGCTCTTTCATTGGACCGGACACTGTAATCAGTACCTGGAAGTATCTTACTATAAGGGGATATGAAAGTGGCAACATGTGTGTTGGATTAATTATACCAGAATTGGGTTATGCCATCTTTCTGTTTGATGGCTACTTCTTTTGCCTGAACAACAATCACAATAAAAAGGATAAACAGGATCATGGCTTGGTCTCCTCAGCCTCTTCTTCGGGCACAGGGACTTTCTTGCAGTGAGAGGCGTGTATCCACGAGTTCCTTCCGGGCACTTTTACTGATGTGGTAGTTGTCAGAAGGACTTGGAAAGGACCATCATATCTGGGTTCAAGGGTGTGTTTCCTCACAAACTTCTTTACCAGGACCCACTCACCAGGAACCAGCTTGTGCGTTCCTGTATCTAGCTCAGGATCTGGAATGGAAGAAAACACTTCCGAATGGATACGGGTTAATTCTCGAGATAAAACAGTCACATAATCAGTTAATACATCAGATTGGAGCTGCAACTGTTTTGGGAAATAACAACCTAGACTGAGGGCTGAACCAAACAATATCCCATAGGATGACTGACCTTGGTTTCCCCTTGGAGTGTACCTAACACTGAATAAGGCAATGGCAAAGGCAATGGGTAGGCTGTCTGGCCAACTCATTCCTGTTTCCTGAGACATTTTTAGCATTCTAGATTTTATTGTGCCATTCAGTCTTTCCACCTTCCCACTACTCTGAGGATGGTATGGGGTGTGGAAAGCTAGTGTGACCCCTAGCTAAAGCTGTCCATATCTCCTTGGTTACTGAGGCCGTGAAAGCCGGCCCCTGATCTCTCTCCATGACCTCTGGGACACCACATCTGCACACTATTTCTGTTAAAAGTCTTTCAGCTGTGGTCTTTGCCGTCATGTTGGTAACGGGATAGGCTTCCAGCCTACGTGGCAGACACAGTCTCTTGTTTAATTCCATGATTCCTTCAACTTCTGTGGCTCCTTTTTTGATCCACACTTCTTTTTCTTCTTTGTCAGCTGTCACTTGTTGCTCCTTGAGGTGGGTCCTGTTTACGGGAGGGTTTTGTAGAATCATAGTGGTTTCTACAGTATCATCCAGGATAGGTGCATTCACTCTGCTGACCTCTTCTCGCGTTCAATCTGCAGATTGTTTCGCAGCGGTATCTTCCAGGTGATTGCCTCGTGCTTCTTGGGAAACCAGCTTGCCGTGCGTCTTTACCTTAAGTATAGCCACTTGTGCTGGGAGGAGTAGGGCATCCATTAAGTCCTTGATAGCTGCACTGTGTTTTACAGGTGTTCCTGTTGCTGTCAGGAACCCTCTGGTTTTCCAGATGATCCCAAAATTTCCTTCTGCCAATTTGCATGCCATAGGGCCTGGAGTTTTTCTGCTTCCTGGGCAGACATGGAGGAGGGTAAAGCTGAAGCTTGAAGAACTGTATCTTTGGTGGTGACTGCATATCCTGTGTGGTACCATCCAGTACTGTCTGCATACCCGGAACCTTCCACAAAAATTGTCAAGTCAGGATTCTCAAGTGCTGTCATCACTTCGAAGCAGTCATGAGCGGTGAGATGAGGATCATTCTCCAAAGAGGTTCCTCCCTCGAGAAGAGGAAGCAGACTGAATGGGTTGAGGGTGGACGGTGATGTTATCGGGGAGAAGCAAGGCACACTGGAGTCTGAGGAGGTGTCTTGCTGGGGACAGGGCTATACTTGGTACTCTCTGAGACAAACAGTTTGAAAGTCTTTTAGTCTGGGAGGCCCAAAGGGCTGTTGAGAGGATCTCCTTCAGAGTTTCAGAGTTGAAAGCAGGAAAGGGTCAGATTTCAGGTTATCATAAAGGGATTGCATCGAAAGGGAGGCTTCTGGAACTGGGATCTAAGAACGGCAGTAGGAGAATAATCCTAGAAAGGCGTGAAGGGGCTTTTGACCTTGAGGCAAAGGGATGCCCTTGATTGCAGCAACTCTTTCTTCAGTGAGATGTCAGGTGCCTTAGGAGATGCAGAGGCCTAGGAAAATCACCTTCTTTCTGGACTTTTTGCTTTAAGGCCATGCAACCTTGCTCAACCAGGTAGTGGAGGAGGCTTTCAGAGAAGATTGAGGCAATCACAAGCTGGAGGTCATCTACATACTGAGGGAGTACAATGTCTGGGTGTAACTTCATCCAGGTGTCCAGAATGAGGGCCATTGCCTTGGCGAATTGGGAGGGGGAGTTCTGGGTACCTCGTGACATAACAGTCCAGGTGTAGCTGGCAGGTGACACAGGCTTGCTGAATCCTTGTGGAGAAGGTCCATATGATCTGGAGTGGGGTGGGGTGGTGGACGAGGTGGGGTGTCATGTCCCTGGTAGTGGGCGCTTTCATGTGGACCATGGTTGGGGCTTGGTTGACTGTGGGTGAATTTCCATGGGCTTCAGTATTCCCTTCTGGAGTGGCCGGGTCTTCCGCAGTTGTAGCAGACACGTGGAGTTGGTACTTGGGGGCGCAGATAGGGTGTGTTAGAGGCCATCATGAGAGGAGCTACTCTCTACTGTTCTGTGAGGGTTCTGGACCTAATAACTACTAATAACAACGTCTCAAGCTCCAAGGTTGTGGGTTCTCTATACTCAGACCCTTTCGGATTGACTCTTTAAGATTTAATTGACTCGGATTGACTCTTTAAGATAACATTTATTTTTTTTTTCGGAATACAAAACGCTCAGATGTGAATGGGGCCTAAATCTAGCACATAGATTTAAGCAAGGAAAGCACTTCCTCTTTCGTTCTTCTGGCATAACGCCCAGAATATATAAACTTCCTCTTTATTTATAATACTGTTAAATATTGAAATTAAACATTTTAAACTCCCCAATTATTGCTAATACAGTTTAAACACAATTAAAACCATTTGCATAAATTTAGCACATTTGCTACATTTACTGTTATTAGAGAAACTCCTTAAAGTCAGACTGAAATAACCAAGACACCCTATACATAAATTATTTATTTAATTAAAATGCTACATTGATTGCTACTGTGTTCCATTACTGGAAACATGTGGAAGGGTTTCGGTGTGGGCGGTGGCATAGGGCGTGTTGCCACAGGGGGAGGTGTCACTTAGAACAGAGGGGCGGTAGACGAAGGGCGGTACCTATTTCCTGAAGACCGGGCGCCATCATAGGGCGGTGGCTGTCTACTTAACTTCCTCTTTTCTGGTTTCTTGTACACATACACAGTTCAACCATTTTGATTTGTTTCCTGTTCAATCCACCCTTCTTCATGAATGGCTTTTGCAACTTTAAACCAGGAGTCTGCTGCGCGCAGTAGGCCGTGGTCTGACAGCAAACCCCTTTTTCTCTTTATGAGAGTGCGCCATTCATTTACTTGTAATCTCCCACCCAAATGCATATCAATCCCAGAGAGAGAGAGAAAATAAAAATACACAGTAGTGATGTGGAGATGAGGAACTGAGAAGATCTCCAGTAAGACACTTAATGAGCAGACATGAAACACCAGCAGTTGATATTTAACGAACCACTTTAAACATCATTTACATGTCCCAAAACTAAGCCCAAATTTCTCACTCTAGCTTTCTCTATCTCCTCGTACTGCTCTGGCTGCTGAGGTTGTAAGGGACACCTGTTGGTTCCTTGGTTACTTATTCTAGCTTCAGCCTCAATAACTTCCAATGACTTGCCAAGAGAGAATTTCACCGGGTAATGTACATTCAATCTGAATACCATTACTTGTGGGGCCTCCGGTAGTAGAGGTTTCTAACCGTAACCAAGAGACTCAGCCTTGGCTCTACCACTTCAATCAACCCCCAACCCTCTTTTCATGTATCCCAAATAACACACCACAAACACACTTAGGACATGACATTAACACCAACAACAAAAATGTAACCCACAACCAACAACCAACAACAAGCAATGTGTGACAACCATAGAGGAATACAGGATTGCTCAGATCTCACGGGATCCCCACGACACTGCTGGGCGTATTCCTGACGCCCCCTCCTGATTACCCCTGC
This sequence comes from Aquarana catesbeiana, assembly GCF_042186555.1. Taxonomy (NCBI): domain Eukaryota; kingdom Metazoa; phylum Chordata; class Amphibia; order Anura; family Ranidae; genus Aquarana; species Aquarana catesbeiana. The sequence continues at coordinate 275,622,439 of NC_133330.1, read as the reverse complement.
TTTGCCGCACAATTATTTCCCCCAGGAGAAGTTAAACCACGTCCTGACGCCCTCTCTTGATCCCTATTCCCCAGGAGAAGTTTAACCACGTCAACTAATTTCATCCGTGACTATATAATCAATCCCTTTTTCCCAACAGCCGTCACAAGACAGACTCCAACAGAACAAAACACTCCAAATACAGGCGGGTCAGAAACAATTGCAGGTTCATACTATATAAATAGACTCGAGACAAGATATATACCTGTCTTTGTGGACCGCGGGAAGCCGTTGCGGAGACAGAAATTAACCAAATACGGATGCGGATCAAACAGCAGACAAATTATTAAGGAAAATGTCTTATGCCCCGTACACACGGTCGGACATTGATCGAACATTCCGACAACAAAATCCATGGATTTTTTTCCAACGGATGTTGGCTCAAACTTGTCTTGCATACACACGGTCACACAATGTTGTCGGAAAATCCGATCGTTCTTAACGCGGTGACGTAAAACACGTACGTCAGTACTATAAACGGGGCAGTAGCCAATAGATTTCCTCTCTTAATTTATTCTGAGCATGCGTGGCACTTTGTGCGTCGGATTTGTGTACACACAATCGGAATTTCCGACAACGGATTTTGTTGTCGGAAAATTTTATAGCAAGCTCTCAAACTTTGTGTGTCGGAAATTCCTATGGAAAATGTGTGATGGAGCCTACACACGGTCGGAAATTCCGACAACAAGGTCCTATCACACATTTTCCATCGGAAAATCCTATTGTGTGTACAGGGCATTACCGTTATCTCCGGAGTTGATCAGGCTCCAGTCCGCCCGTATTTTGGTCCTCTTTCAGTGTCCTCTAGTTCGGCTGTACTTTTGGGCCAATCTCAAGCCCCACGTTGGGCGCCAAATGTTTTGGACCGAACCAGAACCGTTCGGTACTTTTGTTTCTGTCCCCCTGGCCAAACTAACCACTTCAGCCCCGGAAGGATTTACCCCCTTCCTGACCAGAGCACTTTTTACAATTTGGCACTGCTTCGCTTTAACTGCTAATTGCGCGGTCATGCAATGCTGTACCCAAACGAAATTTGCGTCCTTTTCTTCCCACAAATAGAGCTTTCTTTTGATGGTATTTGATCACCTCTGCCGTTTTTATTTTTTGCGCTATAAACGGAAAAAGACCGAAAATTTTGAAAAAAAATTATATTTTCTACTTTTTGTTATAAAAAAAATCCAATAAACTCAATTTTAGTCATACATTTAGGCCAAAATTAATTCGGCCACATGTCTTTGGTTAAAAAAAATGTCAATAAGCGTATATTTATTGGTTTGCGCAAAAGTTATAGCGTCTACAAATTAGGGTACATTTTCTGGAATTTACACAGCTTTTAGTTTATGACTGCCTATGTCATTTCTTGAGGTGCTAAAATGGCAGGGCAGTACAAAACCCCCCCAAATGACCCCATTTTGGAAAGTAGACACCCCAAGGAAATTGCTGAGAGGCATGTTGAGCCCATTGAATATTTATTTTTTTTGTTCCAAGTGATTGAATAATGACAAAAAAAAAAAAAAATTTACAAAAAGTTGTCACTAAATGATATATTGCTCACACAGGCCATGAGCATATGTGGAATTGCACCCCAAAATACATTCAGCTGCTTCTCCTGAGTACGGGGATACCACATGTGTGGTACTTTTTGGGAGCCTAGCCGCGTACGGGGCCCCGAAAACCAAGCACCGCCTTCAGGATTTCTAAGGGCATAAATTTTTGATTTCACTCCTCACTACCTATCACAGTTTTGAAGGCCATAAAATGCCAAGATGGCACAAACTGTCTTGGCATTTTATGCACAACACTTAGAAGCTTATGTCACACATCACCCACTCTTCTAACCACTTGAAGACAAAGCCCTTTCTGACACTTTTTGATTACATGAAAAAATTATTTTTTTTGCAAGAAAATTACTTTGAACCCCCACACATTATATATTTTTTTAAAGCAAATGCCCTACAGATTAAAATGGTGGGTGTTTCATTTTTTTTCACACAGTATTTGCGCAGCGATTTTTCGAACACACTTTTTTACATTTTAATGCACTAAAACACACTATATTGCCCAAATGTTTGATGAAATAAAAAAGATGATCTTAGGCCGAGTACATGGATACCAAACATGACATGCTTTAAAATTGCGCACAAACGTGCAGTGGCAACAAAATTAATACATTTTTAAAAGCCTTTAAAAGCCTTTACAGGTTACCACTTTAGATTTACAGAGGAGGTCTACTGCTAAAATTACTGCCCTCGATCTGACCTTCATGGTGATACCTCACATGCATGGTGCAATTGCTGTTTACATTTGACGCCAGACCGACGCTTGCATTCGCCTTAGCGCGAGAGCAGGGGGGACAGGGGTGCTTTTTTTTTTTTTTTTTTCTTTATTATTTTTTTGCTTTTTAAATCATTTTTATTGTTATCTCAGGGAATGTAAATATCCCCTATGATAGCAATAGGTAGTGACAGGTACTCTTTTTTGAAAAAATTGGGGTCTATTAGACCCTAGATTTCTCCTCTGCCCTCAAAGCATCTGATCACACCAAGATCGGTGTGATAAAATGCTTCCCCAATTTCCCAATGGCGCTGTTTACATCCAGCAAAATCTAAGTCATAAAATGCTCGTAGCTTCCGGTTTCTTAGGCCATAGAGATGTTTGGAGCCACTCTGGTCTCTGATCAGCTCTATGGTCAGCTGGCTGAATCACCGGCTGCATTTCTCAGGTTCCCTGTTGAGACAGGAGAGCCAGAGAAAAACACGGAAGACGGTGGGGGGGCATTCCCTCCCACTGCTTGTAAAAGCAGTCTAGAGGCTAATTAGCCGCTAGGATTGCTTTTACATGAAAGCCGACCGCTGGCTGAAAAGAATGATACCAAGATGATACCTAAACCTGCAGGCATCATTCTGGTATAACCACTCAAAGTCGTGAATGGCGTACCTGAAGACAAAAAAATGGTTAACAATAAAGCACAGTAAACAGTAAAGTATAAAAAATTGCATACCTGAAAAGCAAACATGATAAAACATAATAACAATAAAACATTGCAGAATAGAATACAGTAAAAAAGAGCAGAACAATAGAGAGAATAGAGAGAGAGAGAACAATAAAACGACAACTAATTTTTTTTATTTTATATTTTTGTTTGTGATTTTTTTTTTTTTTTTACACTTTTTTTTGTAACTGTAACTTTTATAACTGTAACCGGTTCCAGGTTCGGGTCTCTCAAAATGCGATGGCATCTTGGGAGACCCTGTGAAAGTGTGCCTAGTCTGTGCAATGCTGTACCCTACGCTAATACTCAACTAGTGAATGGTAGCGTTCAAAACATTCACCAATGCAAAGACCAGGATTATCAGGACAGGAGGGACAATAATAGCGCCTATATCCACGCTTGCTACCAGACACAACATCTTTTTTTGGGGGGTTCGTTGGGTAGGGGTACTCGGGAGGACATAAAGAAAATGCCTCTCATGCAGCCAACTGCATTTGGTTGGGGATGTGAATGGGGGAATTACGGGTGCTGCAGAAGCGGTGGGTTCCCAATTAGGATTGGCGAATGCAGCAGGAAGGGCATTATGGGCACGACGGGCCTGTGTTTGTCTTCTTGGTGGCAGCGGGACACTACTTGTGCTTGCCACCTCACCAGCTTGAACTGCACTTATGGGACTCGCCATGTCACCAAGTGTTACTGCAGTGCTGGTTTGACTACGACCGGGGTGTACTAGGCCGCTGATGCTTGCCAGTTCACCAAAACGCTACCAAAAAAACTGTTAGCGATCGCAGGGATCAGGCCTGACTCTGCGAATGCTGCAGTTATGCGTTTAGTTTTTTGTAAGTGTCAGTGATCGATCGATACTGCACTTGGGTGGGCTGGGCCGGGGCGGAGGGGCAAAACGCAGGTGCTAGCAGGTATCTGGGCTGATCCCGCTAACACTGCGTTTTTGGGAACCCTAAACTGCTGGGGACACTAGTATAGATCTGATCGGATCAGATATTGATCCGTTCAGATACTATACCACTAAGGGAGGCGTATGCTGCGTGCGTGGGTGTTAGCGGTACTGGCACTAACCTGACGCTGCCTGGGGCTGGTGCTTGCCAGTTCACCAAAACGCTACCAAAAAAACTGTTAGCGATCGCAGGGATCAGGCCTGACTCTGCGAATGCTGCAGTTATGCGTCTAGTGTTTTGTAAGTGACAGTGATCGATCGATACTGCGCTTGGGTGGGCTGGGCTGGGCCGGGCGGAGGGGCAAAACGCAGGTGCTAGCAGGTATCTGGGCTGATCCTGCTAACACTGCGTTTTTGGAAACCCTAAACTGCTGGGGACGCTAGTATAGATCTGATCGGATCAGATATTGATCCGTTCAGATACTATACCACTAAGGGAGGTGTACGGTGCGTGCGTGGGTGTTAGCGCTACTGGCGCTAACCTGATGCTGCTTGGGGCTGGTGCTTGCCAGTTCACCAAAACGCTACCAAAAAAACTGTTAGCGATCGCAGGGATCAGGCCTGACTCTGCGAACGCTGCAGTTATGCGTTTAGTGTTTTGTAAGTGACAGTGATCGATCGATACTGCACTTGGGTGGGCTGGGCTGGGCCGGGCGGAGGGGCAAAACGCAGGTTCTAGCAGGTATCTGGGCTGATCCCGCTAACACTGCATTTTTGGGAACCCTAAACTGCTGGGGACGCTAGTATAGATCTGATCGGATCAGATATTGATGGGTTCAGATACTATACCACTAAGGGAGGTGTATGCTGCGTGCGTGGGTGTTAGCGGTACTGGCGGTAATCTGACGCTGCCTGGGGCAATGCATATCACCGCCGGGCGATCAGGGGGCTAAACCTTTATTTGGTAATAAACGGCGGGTGCCCTGACACTATAAAAAATAAACGAACTAACCAGCGTCACCCGTAACGGTTATACGGTGATCAGTGGTGAAAGGGTTAACTAGGGGGCAATCAAGGGGTTAAAACATTTATTAGGTAGTATATGGGGGTCCCTGACGCTATAAAACACTGACGGCGAACCTAAATATTTACGTCCCTAACTAGCGTCACCAGCGACACTAATACAGCGATCAGAAAAATGATCGCTTAGCGACACTGGTGACAGGGGGTGATCAAGGGGTTAAAACTTTATTAGGGGGGGTTAGGGGGGTACCCTAGACCTAAAGGGGGCTAACACTAACTGCCCTACCACTTCTAACTGTCACAAACTGACACCATGCAGTAATCAGAAAAAAAAAAAAACCTGCTTGGTGTCAGTGTGACAGGGGGGGAGAGGGGTGATCGGGGGGCGATCGGGGGGGGAATCGAGGGTGTAATGTATGCCTGGCATGTTCTACTGTGTGTGTGTGTGTTTTACACTTACTCAGATGTCTTCTCTCCTCGGCGCCGGAACGGAAACTGCCGAGCCGAGGAGAGATGACATCACATCCTCTGCCTCTGTGTACTATACAGAGGCAGGGGATGTTTCCCATTGGCTGGGAGCGATCGCGAGGGGGGGGCCACGATCGGATGGCCTCCCCCTCGCCTCTCAACACTCCCAGACCAAAGCCGACCGCCGCTGGCACCGGGGGGGGGGGGGGCGATCGGACCCCCCACCTGCGGGAAGGCAATCACATACCAGGTACGTGATTTTGCCTGCCCGTGCCATTTTGTTGACGTATATATGCGTTAGGCGGTCGGCAAGTGTTGAACCTTCAATGTAAAAGTGTGCACACTTGAAGTAAATTACTGAGACATACACGAGTTCAGTAGATTGATACTTCTCCTTTATTACTTCCTGGACTCTGGCTAATATACCGTGAGCCGGATATTTTGTTATCAAATCACATATCAAATAAGACAAGCGTATGCGGACCGCAAGATGTACATATTCATTATTGTGACAAAGTATAAGCTTTTAGCTGGGTTATATCTATATAAGGGAATAGCAAACTATCATAGCTAAATAGGGTGTCTTGTTTCCAGTTCTTGAAAACAGGCGCAATCTTCTTTAACTTGTTCTTAACTCTTGCAGTTCTGTTCCACATGAAGGGGGAGGGTAAGCTGGCAGACATCTAATTGTATATGGTTAAGGCTGATAGCAGAGGCTGAAATAAGCACTTATATCTATATGGTTATATTAAAAATAGGCATTTCACCATAACACTCATAGTCACATCCATTACAAGGCGGCACTGATGGGCACTGATGAGTTGGCACTGATAAGGTGGCACTGATGAGCACTGATATGTAGAATAGATGGGCACTGATAGGCGGCACTGATATGCAGCACTGATGGGCACCAATAGGCAGCACTGATATGCAGCACTGATGGGCACTGATAGGTGGCACTGATGGGCACTGACAGGTGGCACAGATGGCCACTGATTGGCACTTATAGGCGGCACTGATAGGCGGTACTGATTGGCACTGATGGGCACTGACAGGCGGCACAGATGGGCACTGATTGGCACTTATAGGTGGCACTGATTGGCACTGACAGGTGGCACTGATGGGCAGCACTGATGATGAGGAACTGATGAGGTTTTGACAGGTGTTACTGTAGGGCACTGATTGGCAATGTGATGGGCACTGACTGGCACTGTGGTAGGCACTATATGACACTGATTGGCACTTTATTGGGACACTGATTGGCGATCCTGAGGGGGCACTGACTGGGTACCTTTTTGGCACATCTGATGGGGCTGTGCTGATAATCAATGTGCTGATTATCAGCACAGACCCCCCGTTTACCGGCACTTCCTGGTTCACGCGATGATCAGTTGTGATTGGTCACAGCTGATCATGTGGTAAGAAGCCTCTGACAGAGGCTTCTAATCACGATCGAGATGCGGTGTGTCAGACTGACACGCCGCACTCGCGATCGCCACGCTGCGCGCCTTCGCAGGTGCGCGCCGGCATGTTATCCTGCTGGACGTCATATGACACCCCATCAGGATAACAGAACCACTTCCCAGCTACTTCCCAATCTGCTATAGGCCGGGCGGGAAGTGGTTAAAGCATGTTATACAGCACAGTGCTTGTGTTGTGTAATTTGCCCCCCATCACCTGAAATACCTGGCTGATCCTGCCTGGCTATACCCTCCCCTCTGTAAACTGACCATGGTATGGCATGGCGCTGAGCCCTGACACTGTGGTCAATTTATGTGCCTCCGTCATTCGCAGCTGTTCTCTCTGTCCTCCTCCCTCCCCTCCCTACATGCCAGCTTCCGGGCATAGATACCCGAGCCACCCGCGGGTATCTACGCCACTTCCCGTCCCCCCACTAATGTCTTCTGGGATACACACGGGTCCCAGAACACAGCAGGGACCGGTGGGATAGCGCAGCACAATTTGCGCATGCGCAGTAGGGAACCAGGAAGTGAAGCCACAAGGCTTCACTTCCTGATTCTCTTAAAATGGATGGCGGCGGCAGCACCCGACAGCCGAGGGACAGATCGGCTTCGGGTGCCGACATCACGGGCGCCCTGGACAGGTAAGTGTCCTTATTTAAAAAGTCAGCAGCTGCAGTATTTGTAGCTGCTGACTTTAAAAAAAAAAAAAATCGGCGGAACTCCGCTTTAACAACTACTTTAACCACTTGTCTACTAGGGCAATTTTTTCATTCTTTTGGTAGAAATTACTGTAAACTTCACAAAAAAAAAAAATATTTTCTGAAAGCAGAGGCCCTGGGAAACACAATTACACACAATATTTGCACAGTTATTTATCAAAAGCATATTTTTAGGAAAAAATACCCTAAATGGAATTTTCGTGCAAACACAATATTATACCCAATTTTGTGTTAAAATATAAAATATGGGGTTGCGTCAAGAAAATAGATACCAAACATGTCAAGTCTTACAATTGTGCACAAAAATTGAAAAAAAAAAAAAAAAAAACTACAGTACCCAAAAATACTCCATAGGCAACACTTTAAAAGCCATTATAGGTAATCAGTTTAGGTGATAATAAAGCCCTGTTTTTTTAAAAAAAAAAACAAACATCATACTTACATGCTCTGTGTAATGATTTTGTACAGAGCAACCCGGTACCTTCTCTTCTCGGGTCCCCCGCCGGCACTCCTGGCGCCTCCCTCCTGCCGGGTGCCCCCAGAGAAAGCAGCTTGCTCTGGGGGTTCCCGACCCGCAGCTGTGTGTCCATTCACACATGGAGCCTGAGCTCGGCCCTGCCAATAGCTCCTGCTGCTGCCAAAAGTCAAACAAGAGTGTGAATCCCCGGAGAGGCAAGGCTCTCTTGGACATCACTGGATCGAGAGGGGGCTTAGGTAAGTATTTGGGGGGGCTGCTGCACGCAAGGTTTTTTTGACCTTCATGCATAGAATGCAAGAAGGTAAAAAACCTTGTGCCTTTACAACCACTTTAACCCCTAGGAGCCAACAGTACGCAACTATGCGGCCTCTCAGCAGGTGGGCCTTGACACCCAGCGGCCGCATATTTGTGTACTAATTAGCCAACACACTGACTGCTAACGCAAAGCTTTCCAATTATGTGATCGCTATGACAGCCAATTACGGCGGTCACATTATCTAAAACACCACCCCGGCATCTGAAGCCTCCTAAAGAGCCGGGAGGCGCTGGCATGAAAGGGTTAAAGTTGACTGTGAATTGTGGCACTGAAATTATTGCTCTCACTCCAACGTTTGCAATGATATCTCACAGGAGCGGCACAATTGATGTGTACATACACATGCTCGCCCTATGCTGTACTTTTTATATGAGGTGTTTGTAGGGTAACTGGTGTAACATTCTTTTGCTTCTGCTGTGTGATGAGACACCTATCTAACAGGTGGGAAGCCTCACTTTTGTCATTCACTGCGTGCAAAGCTAGAAATACGGAGTCATGTCAGAGCTTGCTAAGTTTCAAAAAGGGCAAATTGTTGGTGCTTCCTTAGCTAATGCCTCTGTGACTGAAGTTGCCAATTTATTTTCGGCGTGTCGTGAGGTACAGTATCAAAGGTTATGACGGCATATATACAGTTTCCAGGAAAACATCGTCTGATAAGCATAAGCGTGGTCGACCTGGTCAACTGACCTAAAGAAACTAAAGGACATTGCGCAGGATTGTGAACCGGAATAAGAAAACAACTGCTGCAAAAGTGGCTGCAGAGCTCAATCTCTTTCAAAGTGCATGTCTACAAAAACTGTGCCGAGGCAACTTCATAAACAAAACATTCACAGGCGAGCTGCAATTGCCAGACTACTAGTGACCGATATTAATGTTCAGTGCCAGTGGTAAAGCATAGTGGTGGCACAATCTTGGTTTTGGCAGTCAAATCCTTGTGTTCTGCAGGCCCATCATCACCATGAAAGGTAGAGTCTCTGGCGGCAACTATGTACAAATTTTGGCCGACCGTGGTGGAGACATTGTTTTCCCCGAAGACAGTGCCATTTACCAAGACTGAAATGCTTAGATTCACATAACTGTTGTTGTCAAATCATGGTTTGACGAGCATACAGATGAAGTCTTGCACCTTCCCTGGGCACCGCAGTCGCTGGACCTCAATATCATAGAGTCACTATGGTCAGTTTTGGAGGAGAAGAATGTGGGCAATCGCTGTACTGATCCTCGCTGAAAAGCAGGTTTTCTGGTTACTGGTAAAACTGCATTGAGATAAGCTGTCTGTAAGTTTGTATCAAGCAGACTGTGTCTATACCACATAAAGGTATGGTGTAATTGTGAATCTGCACATGGATGACTTGATAAGGGCCTTGGTCCAAAGTAATGCTGCACAGCAAAAAACTAATAGACTGTTGGCCGCCCAGATGGTGAGCATGGAAGCTCATGTGTAGAGCTGTGGGAAAGCTTGTGTTGACCCTTGTTGGTATATGCCAAAGGGGGTCATCTTCATCTGGTGAGTTTAAACCCATTGGGCTTGGGGCACAAATCTGCACAAAGTGGATTGTTGGCAGTGGCAAGCACTTTATTTTAAAAAGAAAAAGTGTCACAGTACGATTTTTGAGCACTGGCACTTTAGAAAAGAGAATATTTTCTGCTATCACTATGGACTTTATTGATTTTTTTTTATCCTATTGTAGATATATGAATTTGTTTTGTTTTTTTGGTAATCAGTTTATGCACTGGCACTTTTTTAGCTTTTACACAAGGTTTGTTGATTTTATGCACATTTGTGTATTGCACTGATCCATAGCGGTTTAGTAAAGGGTGAGCGCGTTTCAATCACAAAAAAACCTGACATTTTGTACCATGTGTTTTTGATGTGTAATAATTAATTAATTGGTTCCTGCTCTGTATAACTTATTTGTGAGAGATAATAGGATTTTTATAACAGATTACCTGTAAAATCCTTTTCTTGAAATTACATCACATGACACAGAGCACCAGTAATAACTATATGGGTTATATGCCAACTTTAGGTGATGGACACTGGCATAATTACAGACAGGAAGTCCCCCTCCCTATATATCCCCTCCCACACAAAGAGTACCTCAGTTTTTGTAGCAAAGCAATATATACATATCCCAAAAAAGATTTTGTGTCCCGTGATGTACTTCCAAGAAAAGGATTTTACAGGTAAGCTGTTATAAAAAATCCTATTTTCTTTTTCATACATCATGGGACACAGATCGCCAGTAATAACTGTATGGGATGTCCCAAAGCAATGCCATCTGAGGGGAGGGAGACACAAAAAAACAATGCAGACCGCCGTCAGACGTGAGGACCTATACCGCTGCCTGCAGAACAGTGCGCCCGAAGGCGGCATCCTCTTGTTGACATCCACCTGGTAGAATTTCGTGAATGTATGTACTGATGACCATGTTGCGGCCTTGCAAACCTGAGCCATGGTGGCTTGGTGATGAACTTCCCAAGAAGCACTAACTGTCCTGGTAGAGTGTGCCCTAGGATGAAAAGGCGGAATTTTACCTTTTAAATCATAGGCCTGAATAATGACCTGACGGATCCACCTAGAAATAGTTGATTTTGACGCTGCTTGCCCCTTTCTGGGACCTTCTGGTAGCACAAACAAAGCGTCAGTTTTCTGTATCTGAGCTGTTGCTTCCAGATAGAATTTAACCGCCCTTACTAGGTCAAGGGAGTGTAGTAAATTTTCCTCTGCAGAACGTGGTTCTGGAAAAAACGAAGGTAGAGAAATATCCTGGTTCACATGAAAACTGGATACTACCTTAGGTAAAAAGGATGGGTGAGGACGTAAGACCACCTTATCTTTTTGAATGATCAAGTATGGCTGCTTACAAGAGAAGGCTGCTAACTCTCCTTATGGAGGTTATTGCCAATAAAAGTACAAATGTATTTGTCACAAGGACCAATGGAGTACCACATATTGGTTCAAAAGGAGGTTCCTGAAGGACTGACAAGACCAGGTTCAAATCCCATGGACACAGAAGTGATCTGACCGGAGGATTTATACGCAATACTCCTTGAATAAAGGCCCGAACTAAAGAATGAGAAGCAAGAGGATTTTGGAAAAAAACTGACAAAGCCGAGACTTGACCCTTGATAGTACTCGTGGCTAATTTCATCTCTACTCCTGATTTCAGGAAGGATAGAATTCTACTTATGACATACTTGCAAGGATGCCAACCCCTACCTCGCACCAGGAGATGTAGGCCTTCCAGCCCCTATAGTAGATAGCTTTAGAGGCTGGTTTTCTTGCATTAATCAACGTAGTTATTACTGGACTTGAAAGCCTACGACGCTCTAGAACGAGGGTCTCAACAGCCAAACCGTCAAATTTAGCCTTTGTAAGGCAGGGTGGAACACTGGCCCTTGCGAAAGCAAATCTGGGCGGGACGGGAGAGTCCAAGGATCCCCTACTGCCATCCTTGCGATTTTTGCCTACCAGGAACTCCTGAACCAAGTTGGAGCCACTAGGATTACAAGTTTCCATTCCCCTCTTAATCTGCGTAGAAGACACGGGAGCAAGCGAACTGGAGGAAATGCATAGATCAGAGAAAACTGATCCCAAGGAGTTACCAAGGCATCTGTTCCGCAAGCCAGCGGATCCTTTGCCCTTGACACAAACTTGTCCAACTTTTTGTTGAACCTGGTCACCAACAGGTCTACGTCTGGGGTGCCCCACCTTTGGGAATGGCCCAAAAGCTGTCTGGGTGCAGAGACCATTCTCCTGGGAGCAGCTGTTGGTGACTTAAGAAATCTGCCTGCCAATTTTCCACTCCTGGGATAAACACCGCAGATAGGCAGGGCACATGCTCTTCTGCCCAAGAAAGAATATGGTTTACCTCTCTCTGGGCAGCACGGCTCCTCGTGCCGCCTTGATGATTGATACAGGCTACTGTCGTGGCATTGTTGGACTGAACCCAGACAGGACAGTTTCGTAACCTGTCTGTCCAGGCCTTCAGGGCCCAAACTTCTAGAATGTTGATGAGTAGGAACCTTTCGGAATCCGCCCATGTCCCCTGGACAGTGTCTTTTTCCAAGACTGCTCCCCAGCCCAAGCGGCTGGCATCGGTCGTCACTATCTTCCAAGTGACGGGTATGAAGGTCTTCCTTTTCTGCAAATTTTTGTCTGACAACCACCAATTGAGACTTTGAGGAACACTTGGGGGTTTATTTACTAAAGCTGGAGAGTGCAAAATCAGGCTCACTTCTGCAGAGAAACCAATCAACTTCCAGGTTTTATTGCCAAAGCTTAATTGAACAAGCTGAAGTTAGAAGCTGATTGGCCACTATGCACAGCTGCACCAGATTCTGAGTGCACCAGTTTTAGTAAATCAACCCCTTGGAGTCAAACCCATTGGACAATACAAATCCTGGCTTTTCTTGCTCCAGGCAGCCAGGATACTGTTTTGCAGAAACCTTGAATGAAATTGGGCATAGGGAACCACCTCGAATGAGGCAACCATCTTCCCTTGCAACCTCATGCAAAGGCGGACGGAAGGCCTTTCCTTTGTGCTGACCGAGAGTACCAGATCTCTTATGGCGCAAACCTTTGCCTGGGGTAAAAACACTTTCTTGTGGGTAGTATGTATGACTAAACCCAAGTACTTCAATCTTTTTACTGGTCGTAAGGACGATTTTTCTAGGTTGAGAACCCAAACTAAATGTTTCAGATATCTGACCATGCTTATCACATGCTGATCTAGGCCTGCCAAGGACTGATCTATAAGCAGCAGGTCGTCCAGGTACGCCACCACTGTTATACCCTGGGCTCTCAATCTTGCCAAAAGCGGAGCCAGGACTTTTGTAATCACCCGAGGTGCGGTGGCCAACCTGAAGGGCAAGGCCACAAACTGAAAATTCCGCTGTTCTACTGCGAATCGCAGGAATCTTTGATGAGCGGGAAATATTGGAACATGGAGATATGCATCCTTGATGTCTATTGATGCTAGAAGTTCTCCCCCCCCGAAGGGTTTATATCACTGAGCGAATTGTTTCCATGCGAAATGAACAAATGTTTAGGAATTGGTTTAGACCCTTGAGATCTAAAATGGGTCTGACACTTCCATTTGGTTTTGGCACTGTAAAGAGGTTTGAATAAAACCCCAACCCCTGTTCTCTTAAGGGAGTCTCTGTGATCACCCCCTGAGATAGCAGCCGGTCTAGTGCCTGAAATAAGGACTTTTTTATTGGGTCCTTGGGAACGCTCGAGCTTAGAAAGCGAGATGGTGGAAACTCCCGAAACTCTAGTTTGTACCCCAGAGACACTGATGAGATGACCCATTTGTCCTGGATTTCCTTCACCAGACTTCTAAGAACTGCAGGAGCCTTCCCCCTACTCAATCGAGCGGGGGAGCCTCTTCATAAGGAGGCCTTGGGACTCTGCTTTGTAGACTTCTGTCCCAGGACTTCTTCTGGCCCTGCATTTGGTTCTGAGACCTTCCTCTTGGAGTTGACGGCGGAGGCCGTCGTAACTGTCTGGAGGCCGTTACCCCTGGCGATGGAGAGGCAGACCGTTTGAAAGAAAAATGCTTACTCTTCCTTTTTACTGTAAGAAGGGTACTTTTTCCACCAGATATCTTTTGGATATATTTATCCAAGTCATCCCCAAATAATCGTTCCCCATGAAAGGGGAAACCAGTCAGCAGCTTCTTACAAGGCAACTCTGCTGACCAATGTTTAAGCCACAAAATCCTGTGCATGTGAAACAACAGAAGGGCAAGGCGAGACGCCTGATGAATAAAATCTTTAATAGCGTCAACTGCAAAACAAAAGGCCCTGGGCATCCGGGACCTCTTCCCTTTTGATGACTTGTTTTACTTTGTCATTAAGAGATTGACAGATTCCGATTGCCACTACTGCAGGCTGTGCAACTGCACTAGCCATGGAAAATGAGGCTTTAAAGGGGTTGTAAAGGTAAAAATTTTTTCACCTTAATGCATTCTATGCATTAAGGTGAAAAAACTTCTGACAGAACCGCCGCCCCCAGGCCCCCCGTTTTACTTACCTGACGCCTCGAAAGTCAGCTTCGCGTTCCCGACATCTGTTCCTCCGCTCACCCTGGCCGCTGATTGGCTGCAGTGGATGGATTGAAAGCAGCGCAGCCATTGGCTCGCGCTGCTGTCAATCACATCCGATGACGCGGCGCGCCGGGGGGCGGGGCCGAGTGATACAGCGAGCGGCTATAGCCGCCGGCTGTATCACGGGAGCGCGCCCGCAAGCACTCACCACCGTGCGAGGGAGCTCGCATTAAGGTGGTGAATGCTTGCGGGGAGGAGCTGAAACAGCCGCCGAGGGACCCCAGAAGACGAGGTTCGGGGCCACTCTGTGCAGAACGAGCTGCACAGTGAAGGTAAGTATAACATGTTTGTTATTTTTAAAAAAAAAAAAAACACCTTTACAAACGCTTTAAGCAATGTCTCCAGTCTCTTATCTGCTGATCCTTAAACACCTGAACATTGTTTACTGGACAAGTAAGACTCTTATTCAGAGAAGAAACAGCTGCATCTCCTGCTGGCAAACTCCATTTTTTAGTAAATTTCTCCTCCATAGGATAAATTTGAGAGAATGTTTTATTTTTTTTCAATTGTATTATTTATTTATTTATTATAGGACACATTCGAAAACATACATAGGAGAAAAAACATAACATAACATTAAATCTGAACATCGCAATTTTAAGACACCACATTATATCAACCGTGCAGTAAGTTAGATCACCATCTGAAATACCTCTCTCATTTGGCAATAGGAAAAAAAAAAACATATTATCTCCTATACCTTAACCCAAAAATCAGCCAGAACCCCTATATATAGAGAATATTTTAGACCCCTACACACTGAGCCACCCTGGCTATTTTTAGCGCTGCTTTACCATCGTTTTAGCGGCGCTATTCGGCCACTAGCGGTGCGGTTTTAATCCCTCGCTAGCGGCCGAAAAGGAGTTAAAGCCGCACGCAAAACGCTGCTGCAGCGGCGCTTTGCTGGTGGTATGGCGGCGCTGCCCCATTGTTTTCAATGGGCAGGAGCGTTGTAGGAGCGGTGTATTCACCACTCCTACACCGCTGCAAAGAAGCTGCTGGCAGGACTTTTTGTGACATGCTGCCAGCGCAGCGCCCCAGTGTGAAAGCACTCAGGCTTTCACACTGGGTTTGCAGCTGAGGCATTTTTCAGGCGCTATGCAGGCTCTGTTTTTACTGCTGTTATGCCTGAAAAATGCCTCCAGTGTGAAAGGGGTCTTAGGAGGAATACAATGCCTATCTGGATAATCCCAGTCAGCATAAATAAGCTGTTCCAGCAACGGGTGCATAGGAAAAGCATGTGAACCCTAAGGAGGCTTCATTGAACCCAAAGAGGAGAAAAGTGCTTCAGCCGTCTCTGCTAAGTGTAATTTAAAACAAAAACGCACCGTTTCAGTGAGTGATTGAACCAACAACCTTTGCCACTGTGAAGCTGAAACCTAATCCTCTGGGATAGAGTCCTCAATTGAGAAACCATCCTCCTGCCCCTATAGTGGGCCCCCCAGGGGCACCTCCGAATCCTCCACCCACTCCTGACCCGCAGATGCCGAGTCCAGGGCAGGGGAAGGGGATCTTTCACGTTTCCTCCCAGCCTGGGAGGAGGATGCGAGCAAACTAGCTATTTTTCCTTCCAAACCAGCCAGGGCTGTAGCCAGATCGTCTTTAGTGACATAGGCAGAGGCTGGAATGTTGGAGGTAGCTGCAATAAACAAAAAGAGTTCTAAAGCACTAAAACTGACAGTCATTAGAAACTTTTGTCATGTTATAACAATTATGCAAGGAATAGCTGGACACCAGTGCAGCTGCAAACTTCTGGAAGAAAAGTAGACAACAAAAATAAACAAAAATGCAGCGCTCAATGGGACCAGTAGTAAAAAACTATTGCTGGTGGTATAATCAAAAAAGTTCATTTATTGGATGCATGCTGAGATTTGAAATTAAAAACAACTGTCAATGGAAAAATGAGATGATAAAATTATTAGACTTCATAAGCATAACTTAAAAATATTATATAGCACCATAAAAATATTCAATCTATCCACTAATAATCTAACAACAGCGGAATCGATCCTACTTAGGAAAGGTTTGAGTTTCTCCCCCTCCACAGGTCCAAATAAATGTGGTTTGTTTAAAGATTTAAATAAATTTATTCGTTCTCTCACCTTAAAACGACATTATACCAAGCTTGGTGCTTTCAACACCAACAGTGTAAATTTAACACCTGAAGTTATAGATGATGTCACCCTCCATTCCCACAATGAGGTTTTACAGGTTCTAGAGGAGTTATGGGCAGAAGGCAATATAGAAAGTGAGACACAAGGCCCTTTCCAAGACCCAGATATTATACATATCGGTTTAAAACCTCCATCTATATTTAATCCAACAAACTCTAAAGGTCCACACATTGAAATATTTTATCAAGCCGTCTACAAAGATTTTATTGAGTTGTGTGATACCCCAATGAGTGAGAAGTCTTGTAATCTTAGTTCAGCCGAACGGCAAGCTCTTAGAGATCTAACAATAAATAGAAATATTATAGTTAAACAGGCTGACAAAGGAGGCAGTTTGGTGGTTCAAGACAGACCAGACTACCTCCGAGAGGCCCATTGGCTTTTATCAGATGCGGACACTTATTTAAGACTCCCTTCTGATCCCCTTCCAAACTTTCAATGTGAATTGACTACTCTTGTTGAGGCAGCCTGCAGGGATGGTGTATTAAACGTTAAAGAAAAATGTTTCCTGCTTCCAAAAGTATGTAGCACTCCCTATTTCTATCACCTCCCAAAGGTGCACAAATCTCTGATTGATTCTCCAGGGAGACCCATCGTAGCCAGTACTAATAGTGGCCTGTCAGTCTATATAGACCACCTACTGCAACTTATGGTGTGTCAACTAGCATCATACATAGGAGATTCAAGTCATGTCATCGATATTTTAAAGGACTATTCCTGGCACGATGCATATATGTGGGCTTTGCTAGATGTGGCCTCACTGTACAGGTTGGTGACCACCGCTCCAGGTAACTGGGTTTGAATTTCCCGTCCTCCGCTTCAACAGAGGAATGTACGCATTTTATACCATGTCATTTTTTCAATAAAGAAGATTTTACCTTTATTATTCCAATCCGGAGTGCGGCAGTCCAGATTTTTCATTGCACCTATACCATTGGCCTCACTGTACACATCAATACCACATGAGGTGGGTATTACTACTGTACAGTATTTTTTAAGTAAAAATGGTGAGATGAACTCCCAATAATCAGATTTTTTGCTTTCTAGCATAGACTTCTGTTTGCGCCACAATTATTTTACGTTTTTAGATCAATTTTACCTCCAACGCAAGGGCACAGCTATGGGGGCTAACTTTGCCCACGTATATGTGAATTTGACCATGGGGTATTGGGAGGAACTAAATATATGGGTTGACAATCCTTTCTCTCAATATATTATTTTCTTTGGTCGCTATATTGATTATGTCCTATTGATCTGGAGTGGTGGTCCAGACCTTTTTTCCACCTTTGTGGCCTACTGTAATGACAATCCATTGGGATTGTCTTTTACATATGAGATAAACCAGAATTAATTTGTTTTCCTTGATCTAGTTCTGTCCCACGACAAACAAACCATCATTATAACAATTCATACCTCCATTATAACAGCTGCCATCATCCCACGTGGAAAAATAATATCCCCAATGGCCAGTTCCACAGACTACGGAGAAATTGTACAAGAACAGAGGATTACATGATACAGGGACAATATATGCAAAAAAAGTTTGAAGAAAAAGGTTACCCAAGGGATTTGGGGACGAACGCTTTTCTTTCGAATAAGATACAACCACCTGCAAATAAAAATGGTAACTCCTTGGAAACGGTTAATACAGCCAGATTCGTATCAACATTCAATACTAAATATAGGGCCATTACCAAAATAATATATAAACACTATGACATTTCAAAACTTGACCATGTCCTGGCCCCTGCTCTTCCTCCAAAACCACAAATAACCTTTAGACGTTTGCGTATGGTAAAAAATAGTTAACAAACCCCATAGTGGACCCCTGTTTTGACAATAGGACCGGGATTTTCCAATGGTGGAAGAGAGGATGTCTCACTTGCCAGTCAGTCCCCCATGGCTGTTCAGAGATAACTACCAATAGAGGCAGGTCTTTCAAGATCAAACAACTTATCACCTGCTCTACTGAATATGTCATTTATGTCTTACGTTGCTCATGCAGTCTTCTATATGTGGGTCGCACGATACGCACCTTGCGTACTAGAATAGGTGAGCATCGCAGACTAACTAAGAAGGGTTGTGTCAAACATAGTGTTCCGCGTCACTTTCGTCAGATGCATAATAAAGATTTTGGACAAATAGAAGTACACGCAATTGAGGCCAACCCTAGGGGCACCCTAACGGATAATGAAAGGTTCTCCCTTCTTTGTCGAAGGGAGACTTTTTGGATTTATTTATTGGGGTCTCTTTCGCCTGAGGGCCTCAAGGAAGAGATTGATGTCCTTAGTGTGATTCAATAGCTCATCTTTGTTGTATATGCAATTTTTATTTTTTAACTTTTAATTTCAGTGTCATAACTTTATTCAAACATTTAAGGGCAGCCGTACACACTGTGATAACACATTGATGTGCGCAATTAAGTCAGTTGGATGATATTATTAATATCCACATGATTTTTCCATGGGGTCTCCCTATAGGACTTAACACATAGCTGCCTAAGTAGCCACATATTATTAAAGCTTTTTACATACAGTCAGGTCCATAAATATTGGGACATCAACACAATTCTAATCTTCTTGGCTCTATACACCACCACAATGGATTTGAACAATCATCCAGCAAACTTTCACTTTTTAATACTTGGTTGCAAATCCTTTGCAGTCAATTACAGCCTGAAGTCTGGAACGCATAGACATCACCAGACGCTGGGTTTCATCCCTGGTGATGCTCTGCCAGGCCTCTACTGCAACTGTCTTCAGTTCCTGCTTGTTCTTGGGGCAATTTCCCTTCAGTTTTGTCTTCAGCAAGTGAAATGCATGCTCAATCAGATTCAGGTCAGGTGATTGACTTGGCCATTGCATAACATTCCACTTCTTTCCCTTTGAAAAACTCTTTGGTTTCTTTCGCAAGTATGCTTCGGGTCATTATCCATCTGCACTGTGAAGCGCTGTCCAATGAGTTCTGAAGCATTTTGCTGAATATGAGCAGATAATATTGCCCAAAACACTTCAGAATTCATTCAGCTGCTTTTGTCAGCAGTCACATCATCAATAAATACAAGAGAACCAGTTCCATTGGCAGCCATACATGCCCACGCCATGACACTACCACCACCATGCTTCACTGATGAGGTGGTATGCTTTGGATCATGAGCAGTTCCTTTCCTTCTCCATACTCTTCTCTTCCCATCACTCTGGTACAAGTTTATCTTGGTCTCATCTGTCCATAGGATCTTGTTCCAGAACTGTGAAGGCTTTTTTAGATGTTGTTTGGCAAACTTTAATCTGGCCTTCCTGTTTTTAAGGCTCACCAATGGTTTACATCTTGTGATGAACCCTCTGTATTCACTCTGATGAAGTCTTCTCTTGATTGTTGATGTTGACACACATACACCTACCTCCTGGAGAGTGTTCTTGATCTGGCCAACTGTTGTGAAGTTTGTTTTCTTCACCAGGGAAAGAATTCTTCGGTCATCCACCACAGTTGTTTTCCGTGGTCTTCCGGGTCTTTTGGTGTTGCTGAGCTCACCGGTGCTTTCTTTCTTTTTAAGGATGTTCCAAACAGTTCATTTGGCCACACCTAATGTTTTTGCTATCTCTCTGATGGGTTTGTTTTGTTTTTTTCAGCCTAAGGATGGCTTGCTACACTGATAGTGACAGCTCTTTGGATCTCATATTGAGAGTTTACAGCAACAGATTCCAAATGCAAATAACACACTTGAAATGAACTGTGGACCTTTTATCTGCTCCTTGTAAATGTGATAATGAGGGAATAACACACACCTGGCCATGGAACATTACTTTTGGTCCCTTAAAAAGTGGGAGGCACATATACAAACTGTTGTAATTCCTACAAGGTTCACCTGATTTGGATGTAAATACCCTCAAATTAAAGCTGAAAGTCTGCAGTTAGGCTGGATTCACACCTGTGCTTTTTTAGTGCTTTTTGCATTTTGCAGATTTGCACTACAGAACGTGTTCCATAGGAAACCATGGTAAATGGATTCTAGTGCAAATCTGCAAAATGCAAAAAGCACTAAAACTGCATAGGCGTGAATCCAGCCTTAAACCACATCTTGTTTGTTTCATTTCAAATCCATTGTGGTGGTGTATAGAGCCAAAAAGATTAGAATTGTGTGGATGTCCCAATATTTATGGACCTGACTGTATAAATATATATATATATATATATATATATATATATATATATGTGTGTGTGTGTGTGTGTGTGTGTGTGTGTGTGTGTGTATTTTATTTCCTGTCCTTTTAAAGTGTTTTAATAATTTTGAGCTATGGCAACCTTTCTCTCTATATACAGATATACAGTATAGATTTTACATGCTTTTTACAAAGTTTTTATAAAGTTAGTTATAAATGTGGTTTACCACTGGAGGGTCTTTATAGTCCCTCCAGTGATTATAGCGATTTACTACAGTTGAATTTGTTTTGTATTACATTCATTTTAATACGTAAAAATATTTTAATATTTCAGATTGCTACCTTTGTTGCATCTAAATTGCTGTTCTGTGTAATATGCATACATTTAGTCACTGTTATAGTGTACACGAGGGGTTAACGCAGGGGTCTTCAAACTACGGCCCTCCAGCTGTTGCGGAATTACAAGTCCCATGAGGCATTACAAAACTGACATTCACAGACATGACTAGGCATGATGGGAATTGTAGTTCCTGAACAACTGGAGGGCCGTAGTTTGAGGACCCCTGGTTTAACGTCACAAGAGCTAATAGCCCTTCCCCCTTCACACCTATATGCTTATATATCTGCCTGCTGCTGTTGGCTCCCTTGACTTTGATAAAGCGCAGGAGTGCTTTAAGTCACGGTCACCACGGCTACTTTGAGTTTGCAATCCGCCCAGCTTCCTGGTACTCCTCACTTCCGGCCCGGACCCTGCCTCCCGGCTTCCGGATTCAGTGCGTGCCATCCAGAGCGCCCTCCAGCACGCCAGGTTCCAGCCAGCCTGATCAGCCAGCTTGACTGAGGTCATTCAGAGGCACGATCTACAGCATGGGATGGTTACACTCATTCATTAACTGACATCTGTGATCATTGATGCCTATTTTCCAGTTTAGTCTGGTAAGCGTATTTCTTACAGAGGTGATTCATCCCCCTGCTTTTTCTCACGAGTGGAGGTGATGGTGGTAGATCTATCCTGAATATAAGTGAATGGGACTTTTTTCAGATTGGACTTTTTTTCACTACATATAAACCAAGGAATTTATCACCAACCTTACTATATTACCACTTTCATTTTTGCATTGACACACGCATTGATGTTATGGTATTTTATGTAGCGCTGCTTTATTTTGTATTGTTCTATGTATCCTTACTTGTTAGCTTGACAGGTCAACAGTAGCTGCTACCACCTTAATTGGTTTTTGGATGTGAGGGAGGTGTATTATAGTACACCTACCTGCAATCAATCTCACTTAATTCACAAGCTCGTACACACAATCGGACTTCAAACCCTCCCTGTACGCAGGAGAGAACAGACGTCTGTGTTAGCAGCCCCAGCCATCCAGCTCCAGCGATCCGGCCTCCCAGCCATCCAGGACTTATCCCGGACTCCCCAGCGGAAACTGTACAGGGACCCCCACCTATGCACCGTGCGTCCACTGCCATCTGGAATCCACGTTCCAGCCCGCCAGCTGCATAGGCCCTTCCCGCAGGACACTCCGCGGCTCGGCCTAGCACCCTCAGGACACTCCGCGGCTTTGGCCTAGCTCCGGCCAGTGCCGACCTGCCTCTTCACCTCCCACAGCCCGATCGGCAGTCCGACCGCACCACCTCCTGCCGGATCCATCCTCCTCCATCACCATCCTCGGACGGACCGATAGCCGCACCAGGATCCGAGTAGCCGGACAGCCCGCGGCTCTGGCCTAGCCGGCGGCCATCTTGGTCCTCCCTCCTGAGGCCACAGCACTCCGCCCGGAGATCGTCCCGTACATCCCAGCAGGACCCACCGGGACCTCGGTCCCAGAAGACCCCCCCTAGCCCAGGTCACCAGTACACCCACCGCCGCAGTACACCCACCGCGGCTCGGGCCTAGCCCGTCGGCCATCTTGGTCCACCCACTTCAGCAGCTATCACCACCTCCACCCGGAGCTCCTCCCTGGACTCCCCCCAGCAGGTAGTACCGGGGGCACCACCGCAGCCGCCGTCCAATCACCCCGCTCTCTAGCTGTTAGACTCGGGGGACAGACCACGGTTGCGGCCTAGCTCCAGCCACCCAGCACCCACACCTGTCCAGTGGGCCCCCATGCCCCTACACCTGGAACACCCCCTCCTCTACACTGGACCTCACTGCGTGGGCACAGGTTGCCACCGGAGACTTTGAACCTGACCAGCGTCCATCTTAGATCCTCCTAGACCCAACCGCAGCACCATTCCAACCAGTAAGTAGCGGCCTGATCACCCCCTACCCCTCACCCCCCCCCACCACCACCATCATCCTCCGGACCATCCTGTACAGGTAAGCCCACCAGGGTACCCTAGTAGTTGATCCAGGGTCCTCGAATCCAATCGCCCCTCGGGGGGTCAGGAAGGAATTTTTCCTCTGCTGTAGCAATTGTCCAGCTCAGCTAGAGGTTTTTTTGCCTTCCTCTGGATCAACGGGAGGGTGGTAGGTAGCCCTCCATCATCTTCCTTCAGCAACTTTTTGCTCTCACCATGTGCAATTTCAAGTACACAGCGGACGCCCTCCACAGGCTAAGAAACATCGATTCAACTCTACCAACCGCTACTCAAAAAAGACTAAAAAAAGAAAAATTACTAAGGACCAACCTACAAGCAACCATCAAATACAGGGAGACACCAATCCAACTACAACTACTAGCATGCGCCCTGATCAACACCAGATCTGCAGTCAAGCACAGACTGGAAATCCACAACTTCATCATCGAAAACAACATAGATTGCCTCTTCTTTATGGAAAGTTGGCTATCATCCGACTGCAACACCATCCTAACTGAATTGGTGCCTGAGAACTACAGCATCCTAACCGAGCATAGAATAGGAAAAAAAGGAGGAGGCCTAGCAGTGATCTTCAAATCGCACCTTGCCTTCACCAAACCAACTTCACAGAACTCAGTGCCTTTCATGGAGATACTACCCCTGCATCTTCACACAACACCCCAAGACACCATTCACATATTACTATGCTACAGACCACCAGGACCAAAGACCAATCTCCTTATACCACTCACTGAATTAATTTCAATGCACACCCTGAAAACCAAAAACCTTCTGGTACTTGGAGACTTCAACCTTTGGGCAAACTCTACCCAAGTCTCTATTGCGACCGCCTGCATCAACCAACTGGAAGAACTAGGTCTTCAACAGCTGATAAATACTCCCACGCACGGTTCAGGACACACTCTAGACCTCATCTTTAAACAGAATATGGACATCAACATATTCAACAACACACCACTACCATGGCATATGGAAAAATGCAGCGCATGTACAAATGAATATAGATCTTTAAAATGGTGAAACAGTCAAGAAATAACTAATTGACCACAGGTGCCTTGAAACACAAACGTCCATAGATGGATGTGAATGTCCAACCGCACAAGAGGTATAAGTACTCCAAGGGGTGGTGATAGTCTGATGGTTGTCAGAAAACACCTGGCATCATACAGCGACTTCCCAACCGAGAAACCGGGTCCCAATGGGTCATTCAGAGAAAGTGCAAAAAAGCCTCTTACCAGATCCTGTGGATTCCCATGTCAGCGACAGGGAATCGCATGCGCAGTTTGTCACAAATGACGTGGAATGGGAGCTCAGGAATCGCCAATCTCTTGGATGGTGGTCTGTATGGATCTCAGCCGGCAACCGGATGGGTCCTCACACCGAACCGTCCTCACACCGAACCGTCCCAGCGTGCATCAGAAGTTTCACAAACGGTCCCCCGAAAGGAGCAGTTGGAGGGACTGGATCTCATGCGGTAAATGTGGAAACAAAAAGAATGTGCCTCCACATGGTGCAGATAAAAAAGGGGTGTTTTTATTGACAAAAACGACCATACACAAATAAAAGCGTGATCACGGTGGATAAAAAGAAATGGGCAACAAAGAGAGTGGTGTATGTACCCGACGCGTTTTGACCTAGGGGTCTTCAACAGGGGCATGCCATCCATGATTGGATTTTTTGCTATATATGATCAGTGAGATGGGGTCTGATTGCTTTGCACTTCATCTATATCTGATGTGCTGTTCACTGCACCTGTTTGGACTCTATATATATATATATATATATATATATATATATATATATATATACTCTGCATCCAGTGTAGCCTATATCTACAGTGCATTTCTAATACACTTCAGGCGGTGTACACAGTATCTAATACAGTGTGTACAGTGTCTACTACACTTCTGGTGGTGTACACAGTATAAGATACAGTGCAGCCATAGTACAGTTGATAATGCAGTGCAGGTGGTGTACACAGTATCTAATACAGTGTGTACAGTTTCTACTACACTTGTGGTGGTGTACACAGTACACAATACAGTGCAGCCGTAGTACAGTTTCTACTACTTTTCTGGTATATATATATATATATATATATATATATATATATATATATATATATATATATGTATACACACAGAGAAAGAGAGAGAGAGAGAGAGTGAGAGAGGGGGTCCAGCTTCAAGTGGAGAGCTCGCAGAGAGGTAATCCAAGCCGCATGTAAGATTAAAGGGCTTCCTGCCCATGTTTATTGGTCAGCGTGTACAACAAACAAATGGATTCCCGCTGGGGTTGCCACCTTTTCTTCAAGTCAAACCCGAACACTTTAGCGGCGTACAGCAATTTTTTTAGATTTTCTATTGGAGTCAAGTCAGGTGATTGGATGGGCCATTCTAGCAGCTTTATTTTTTTTTTTATTTGAAACCAACTGAGAGTTTCCTTGGCTTTATGTTTGGGATCATTGTCTTACTGAAATGTCCACCCTTGTTTCATCTTCATCATCCTGGTAGATGGCAGCAGATTTTTATCAAGAATATCTTAGTACATTTTTCCATTCATCCCTCCTTCAGTGACATGAAGTTGTCCAGTACCGTATGCTAAAAAAACAGCCCCACACCTCAATGTTCCCACCTCCAAACTTCACTGTTGGTATTGGGGTGTTTTTGAGTGATATGCAGTGACCTCCAAACATAGTATGGCATCCAATTAGTTAATTTTTGGTCTTATCTGACCAGACTATAATCGCCCAGTATTTCTCAGGCTTGTCTAAATGTTGTGCATCAAACTTTAAACAAGCTTCAACATGCTTTTTTTTAAATAGAGTCTTGCGTGGTGAGCATGCGTACAGGACATGGTGGTTGAGTGCAATACTTATTTTTTCTTTGGAACAATTGTACCTGCTAATTCCAGGTCTTTATGAAGCTCTCCACAAGTGGTCCTTGGCTCTTGGACAACTTTTCTAAAAATTTTTTTCACCCTTCTGTCAGAAATCTTGCGAGGAGCAACTGGTCATGGCCCGTTTATGGTGAAATGATGGACCAATCCACTACCGGATTATGGCCCCAACAGTGCTCACTGTAACATTCAGAAGTTTAGAAATCCTTCTGTAACCAATGCCATCAGTATGTTTTGCAACAATAAGGCTGCGAAGCTCTTGTGAGAGCTCTTTGCTTTTACCCATCACGAGATGTTTCTTGTGTGACACCTTGGTAACGAGACACCTTTTTTATAGGCCATCAGTTGAGACTGAACCAGCTGATATTAATTTGCACTGACAAGGGACAGGATTGCTTTGTAATTACTAATAGATTTCAGCTGGTGTCTTGGCTTTCCATGCCTTTTTGCACCTCCTTTTCTTCGTGTGTTCAATGTCATTCCATTTTATTACACATAACTTAATTTCTGAACTTATTTGTTTTGGTTTCTTTGTATGTATGGGTTGCATGGGTTGTTACTGACATGTGGGGAAAATTTCATGACAATATCACTTTTTGAAATGTATTTACCTAGCAAAAACGGTGATGTGTTCAATACCTAGAAGCACCAGAGCCGCCCTCTGGTGCTTCTACAGACTCACCGCTACGATCAAAGCCAGGATCGTTTTTGGGCTTTTTGTTTTTTTATTTCAGCCTAGAGGTGAGATGTGGGGTCTTATTGACCCCATATCTCACTGTAAAGAGGACCTGTCATGCCATATTCCTATTACAAGGGATGTTTACATTCCTTGTAATAGGAATAATAGTGATCAAAAAATTATTTTTTTGGAAAAAAAGTGTCAAACTAAAATAAATAAAGTAAAATGAACAATAAAAAAAAAAAAAAAATGTTAAAGCGCCCCTGTCATCCGTGTGCTCGCATACAGAAGCAAACGCATATGTAAGTCCCACATATGCAAATGGTGTTGAAACCACACATGTGAGGTATCACTGCAAACGTGAGAGCGAGAGCAATAATTTTGTCCCTAGATCTCCTCTGTAACTCAAAACATGTAACCAGTAATACATTTTATAGCGTCACCTATGCAGATTTTTAAGTAGTGAAGTTTGGAGCCATTCCACGAGCGTGTGCAATTTTGAAGGGTGACATGTTAGGTATCTATTTACTCGGCATAACTTCATCTTTCACATTATGTAAAAACATTGGGCTAACTTTACTGTTTTGTTTTTTTTTAAAGCACAAAACTGTTTTTTTTCCCAAAAAAAGCGTTCGAAAAATTGCTGCGCAAATACCGTGCGAGATAAAAAGTTGCAATGACCGCCATTGTATTCTCTAGGGTCTTTGCTAAAAAAAAATATATAATGTTTTTGGGGTTCTATGTAATTTTCTAGCAAATAAATGATGATTTTTACATGTAGGAGAGAAATGTCAGAATTGGCCTGGGTGCTCCAGAATGCCTGAAGGTGCTCCCCTGCATGTTGGGCCTCTGTATGTGGCCACGCTGTGTAAAAGTCTCACACATGTGGTATCGACATACTCAGGAGTAATAGCAGAATGTGTTTTGGGGTGTAATTTGTGGTATGCATATGCTGTGTGTGAGAAATAACCTGCTAATATGACAATTTTGTGAAAAAAACAAAAAACAAAAACAAAAATCTTGATTTTGTAAAGAATTGTGGGAA
Source organism: Aquarana catesbeiana (assembly GCF_042186555.1). NCBI lineage: Eukaryota > Metazoa > Chordata > Amphibia > Anura > Ranidae > Aquarana > Aquarana catesbeiana. Next base: position 275,594,646 of record NC_133330.1, on the reverse strand, counting down.
AAAATTACAACTTCAAAAAACTCACCATGCATCTTTCTGAATACCTTGGAATGTCTTCTTTCCAAAAGGGGTCATTTGGGGGGTATTTGTACTTTTCTGGCATGTTAGGGTCTCAAGAAATTAGATAGGCCGTCAGTACTTCAGGTGTGATCAATTTTCAGATATTGGCCCCATAGCTTGTGGACTCTATAACTTTCACAAAGACCAAATAATATGCACCAATTTGTACTTATTTTTACCAAAGATATGTAGCAGTATAAATTTTGGCCAAAATTTATGAAGAAAAATTACTAATTTGCTAAATTTTATAACAGAAACAAAGGAAAATTCATTTTTTTTACAGAATTTTCAGTCTTTTTTTCTTTTATAGCGCAAAAAATAAAAAACCCAGCGGTGATTAAATACCATCAAAAGAATGCTCTATTTGTGTGAAAAAAGGACACAAATTTCATATGGGTACAGTGTTGCATGACTGAGTAATTGTCATTTAAAATGTGAGAGCACCAAAAGCTGAAAATTGGTCTGGTTAGGAAGGGGGTTTAAGTGCCCAGTGGTCAAGTGGTTAAATTACATTTTGTTAAGAGAAAATAATTTCTGGAGAAAATCAAATATGAAGGCTGTAAAAGTTGAGGTAGCCACATTGTTTAGGACAAATACTGAGCATGAAGATCAGAAGATTAGAAACTAATCCAAACAGCCAAGGGAGATTTACCAGGTCAAAGACTTGTGCCCCTAATGTACAAAACAAAGTGTTAGGTTCAACTTTTAAACAAGTTGCTTAAGTTTATATTGCTTTGCCAAATTATTGCTTCTATAAGAATAATGACACAGAGTCAGGTATGTCTGTATCACAGTTCTGAGCATCCCCAAAAGGACTGCTCCCTTTACTTCTTTTATAGGCAGTTCCAAAAGCAGTAATCTTATCGGCATTACCAAATGAGGTTAAGGTACAAAGAGTTTCTCATCAGCGAACATGTAATGATTATTCAGCAGTTCCAAATTCCATCTAGATACAGATTGATAGAACAATTGATACGTACATAGGTAAGAAAGGAGCACAAACAATTTAAATAGAACAATTGATACGTACACAGGTAAGAAAAAACAGAAACAATTAAAGTGGAACTCTAAGTCATTATTTCAACCCTATCAATTTCCCCCTTTGACATCATCCTCTCCTTCCCCCTGGGTCCTCATGAATAAGTTCTAGTCAGTTTTTCCCCAGAGTCCTTTCCCTGACCGCGAGTTGTCAGAGGGGTAGAACCCATCCCCCTAGGTATTACCAACATCTTAAAATTCAAGAAGAGGAGTTTTATAGGAGTAGGGTGATGTCAATACACACTTATCAGTATACCCTGTCTATTCTCCTAATTTTCCTATTTATTTTCCTGTATACACATATATTCGTGATTGTAAGTGATATTAATATTAGAATAATAATTACCATTGGACTTAACAACCAGTGAAAGGTATTGGTTGCTGTAGAAGACATTCCACTAAATATATCCCACCAATGTGGTGCAGTATCCTGTTGTATCTGTGAGGAAAGATGTACTAGTCTACCTTTGTCAATAATAATTTGCTACTTTAGGATCATCTATAGCCCATTCGAAAGTTGTTGTTTCCTCTACTTCAAGTACATTAATACCAGGAGTCCATGCATATATTTGTAAAACAACAATCTTCAACAAAAAATCTGTAAGTAGATATTTCATCATGTTGTTTTCTCGGGTTGTTTCTTGCAATGTGATGCGTGTATCCAGATAGGTTTTCCTTCCAGCTTTACTGAGGTGGCTGTGGTCAAGAGTACTTGGTAAGGACCTTCAAACCTGGGTTCCAATGTCTTTCTGGTGTGTTTCTTCACATATACATAATCCCCTGGTAGCAGAGTATGTGTACCTGTTATTGAATTAGGGTCTGGAAGAGAAGAATACACACTTTTGTGGATCTTAGTTAGACGTTGTTGTAATTGTATCACATATGCAGTCAAACTATCACATTGCAATTGCATACTCTGTGGAAAGTATAAACCCAATCTAGGTGCATTCCCAAAAAGTATCTCATATGGGGATAATCCTGTCTTTCCTGTTGGAGTGTACCTTATAGAGAACAAAGCCAAAGGCAGGCATTCTGGCCAAGGCTTGTTTAACTCTTGCATGGCTTTTTGTATTTTTAACTTTATTGTCCCATTTACTCTCTCCACTGATCCTGAACTCTGTGGGTGGTAAGGGGTGTGAAAACTTTGTTGAACCCCTAACATGGTCATCACATTCTGCATGATTTCTCCTGTAAAGTGTGTCCCCCTATCTGATTCTATGGTTTCAGGAAGACCAAACCTAGGTATTAACTCAGTGATCAGTTTCTTAGCTGTGGCTTTAGCTGTAGCCGATTTTACTGGATAACTTTCGGGCCAACCTGAGAATAAATCGATACACACGAGGACAAATTCAAAAGGGCCGCTCTTAGGCATTTGTATGTAATCAATTTGCAGTCTCTGGAAGGGGTATTGGGCCCGGACCTGGTGTTTTCGTGGGGTTTTTACTCTCTGTCCTGGGTTATTCAGGAGACAGATTTGGCAGGCTGCACAGTAGTTTCTTGCAGTGCTACTGAATCCAGGGGCGAGCCATCCTTGGTTCACAATCCTATACATGGAATTGGAACTGACGCGTGTGGGTAGGTGAACTGCCGCTGCCATTTCTGGGTACAGAGAGGCAGGCAGGCATATTTTGCCTCCTTCCCTCCATACATTGTCAAGGTCTGGTGCTGCTCCCATCCTGACCCACTTATCTTTCTCGCTCTCCCCTGCTTGCTCCTGTAATTTACTCAGCTGCTGCCATGTTGGTTCTGGGATACTCACCTCTACCGCTGCTAAGGTCTCAGGGCTTCCTTCCCCTAGAGCTGCCTGTTTTGCAGTCAAATCTGCAAATGCATTTCCTTTTGCCTCAATTGTTTTTGCGCTCGTGTGTGCCGCTATCTTCATAATGGCTACTCGTTTAACCTTTTGAAGATTGTTCAGGACTCTCTTAATCCCTTCTCCATGTTTTACAGGTGTACCTGCTGCTGTCAGATAACCTCTAGCCCTCCATATGTGGCCATAATCGTGCGCTACACCATAAGCGTAGGCAGAGTCAGTGTAAATATTCCCTTCTCGTTCTTTTAAGTATTCTAGGGCTTGTTCTAAAGCTTTTAATTCTGCTTCCTGTGCTGACATGTGGGCTGGTAAGGCCTGTGCTTCAATTACCTGCGTATCAGTCACTACAGCATACCCTGTGTGATATTTACCCTTGTCATCAGCAAACCTACTACCATCTATATACAAGGTGTGCTCAGCATTTAAAATCGGTGTATCTGTAACATGTGGGAATCCCATTGTCTCCTGTTCCATGAGCTGAAAACAATCGTGCTGATCTACTTCTTCAAACAAAAGAGTGTCAGTGTCCTCATTTCTTTTCTCACTAGTACTATTAGTACTATCATTCCCCCTTGCCAAATCTGGTGACTGAAGAGGCAAAAAGGTGGCCAAATTTAAGGTTGTACAGCGCTGAAAAGTAACATTTGGAGGTAAGAGTAAAGTACACTGTAATCTTAATTGCCTAGCCATTGAAATGTGTTTGGGCTGTACCTGAGACAAGATTGCATGTATGTCATGTGTGGTATGCACTACGACTGGATTGTCTAGAACAATCTCTGATGACTTATCTATGATAATTGACACTGCAGCTACCGCCCGTACACAAGACGGTGAACCTCTAGATACTGGATCTAATGCTGCTGAAAAGTAAGCGACTGGTCTTTGTTTTACATGTGCCTGTGTCAGAACACCTGTGGCGTGTCCAGTGATCTCAGCAATGTACAGATTAAATATCTTGGTGTAATCTGGTATACCAATAGCCGGGGCAGAAATCAACAACTTTTTCAAAGTGATAAACGACTCATAAGCTACTTCTGTAAGCACATACGGTACAATTTTCAAACAATCGTATAATGGCTGCATCAAAGCGCTAGCATGTGGTATCCACTGTCTACAATATGACACGATACCTAAAAACATACGCAATTGTTTGAAATTCCGTGGGGGTAACATTCCCTTTATCACTTGAACCCTCTCCTCAGTGAGATGTCTCGTACCCTGTGATATACAATGTCCCAAAAAGATAACTTTTTCCTGACACACTTGTAACTTTTTCTTATTAACCTTGCAACCTTTTTCTGCCAAAAATCGCAACAAATTAAGGGTGGTGGCCAAACAAGTTTCTTTGTCAGGGCAGCATAACAATAAATCATCCACATATTGTAACAATACACAGGAATCTGGTGGTACCCATTCTCCCAACACCGTTTGCAATGCTTGCGAATACAAGGTAGGTGAATGCGCCATACCCTGAGGTAGGCGTGTCCAGGTTAGTTGCCGATTTTTTATTGAAAATGCGAACCAAAGTTGGCATTCTTCAGCAAGCGGGACGGAAAAGAAAGCATTCGCTAAATCTATAACCGTAAAGTACATACTGGTTGATGGTATTTGTGACAGTAATGTATGTGGATTGGGTACTAAAGGTGTCATCGGGGCTAGTATTTTGTTGACCGCTCTAAGGTCTTGGACCATTCTATACTTAACCGGACTACCGGCTACTGATTTCTTTTTAACCGGGTACAAGGGAGTGTTTGCCGGTGATTTTACCTCTTTTAGAACTCCACTTTTTAAGAAGGATTGGGCCTGCATTTCTATGGCCGTCTCTTGGGGTGCACTAAGTGGATACTGCTTTTGTTGGGGAAGCACTGCTCCTGGAATCAGCTGTAGGGTAACCGGAGGTATGGGCAAAAGTCCAACATCAGCTGGATGTTTTTCCCATAGTTCTCCTGGAAGGGACGACAAAATCTGATCTAAGTCTGAAGGAGGTGTGCCGGACAATTCCGATTCCTCCTCTAGGCATTGTATCAGGTTACACATCTCCATGTGTTCTTGATTATCCCCTATAGCTAAGGTGACAGTGCCATCTGGGTGATAGGTAATGTTAGCTCCTATTTTCTGCAAAATGTCAGCTCCTAACAAATTAGTGGGGGCTCCTCTGGATACCAGAAAGCGTGAAAGGAACATGTGGTTTCCTACTTTAACTTTCAGAGGTTTTGTAAGCGGGGCGTCGGCTAAAATGCCATCATATCCAGTTATTAGTAAAGTGTCAGGTGATTTTTGGCCAGGGAGTAGTTCAGAGTCAGAAAGTAACGAGCGTGACGCTCCTGTATCGACTAAACAAGAGATTTTCTTATTACCAACCGTTATATTTGTCTTAAGCATTGTTGTTTTGGATTTTTCTAAAACCGGGGTGAGTCATGCTCGTGGACCATCTCCCTGCTGCCTGATATGACTATTTTTGTTGTCCCTGGGCTGGTTCCTTCTCTGATTAACTGGAGAATCAACACCTTCCTCTCCTTCATCCCTTACTCTTTTCTTACAGTTGCGTCTGATGTGACCAATCTTGTTACAGTAGTGACAGGTAAGGGGTTTGCGAAAGGAACCTCTACCTTGCTCTTGGGGACCCCCGAGTGCGTTGATAGCATGAGATTTCCTCCCTTTGGTTTTTGCTAAGTCCGCCTCTATGCCTTGCGCTTTTTGTAACAACGTCCCTCTATCTCTAGTTGCCCTCCACTCTGGTGTGCAGGCTTTCAGTCTCTCACTTATCTGTGGAATTAATCCCTCCATAAATTGTCTATTGAAGGCTCGGATTGTGACTGGCAGGGCCAAGTCCAATCCCTCATCTGCCATCATACTTTCCATAGATAAGTAAAATTCCGATACAGTCTGTCCTGGCATTTGCTTCATGGGTGATATGGCCCCCCTCTCCTGTTGTTTTGCCTGACAAAAAGCTTCTAATCTAGCAATAAAAGGGGCCCTTGAGTCTATATGTCTGACATGTCCTGTCTCTAAATTGCCATCCCCATCAACTTGTCCTGCAGGTCTGTGTGGACCTATTTCTGTCATAAACTGGTTAAACAGGGTCAGAGTCATTTTGTGTCTGCATAGATCCTCCCCATCCTGCCAGGTCGCTTCATGTGTATTCATTAACTGTGTCACAAATCTACAAAAAGCAGCTGGCTTTGCTACCGGGTCTGGGGCGCTCTGTATTAATGCCATAAGGGTGTCTGCCGACCATGGTGCCCAAGTCCTTATTTGCATTCTACGAGTGACAGTAGGCGGGGCATTTGGATGGGCTGCTTGTCCAAATTCTGGATTGTTTACCTGAACAATGCGTGTATCAGTGCGTACGGGAGCTACAGTTTCTGGATGAGGTTTTTGTGCCCCACAATGCACACATTCTACTGCCCATTCTGGGTTTTGTGCTCCACAATCCTGACAAACCCATCCTCTCCCCTCAAGTACCGGATATATCTTGTGTGGTTTGCGTTCTACGTCAGTGTATGGGGGTGGGATGGCTGAGCTGGGAGCCTCGACATTTTTTGTTCTTCTATCTTTCACATCCCAACCATCACAATCTGGATTATACTTCCACCCCTCTTCTTTCGCTCTATTTGAGACCTTAATTAAGCATTGAACCTGACGCATCCATTGCTTCTCTAACACCTCTCCTTGTCTGTCCCTTTTTATTTCACTCCATACATCCGGGTCTAAGCCCGCTGCTCCTTTCACCTTAAATTTACGAAGGACATCCTTTAAGTCCTGTGCTTCGGTTTTCCCATAAATGTTCTTAATTATCTGTGGCACCGTATAGTGCGCCACAATTCCCTGACGGGGTTTTGTGTTCCTCTGGCCCATTCTAACAGTCCTGCCTAGGTAGCGTGTGGGACACTTAGTGTACAATATAATGCGGCTACAACATATACAAGAATGAATAATTACTTTATATGCTAGCCCAATAGCAAACCAGCTAAGTTACACTAGTTCCTCGTTGCCTTCCTCCTAGGGTGCTAGAATTCTAGAAACCTCTCCGGAATGAGATTTCTGAAACCGAATTACTTTATATGCTAGCCCAATAATAAATAATTACTTTATATGCTAGCCCAATAACAAACCAGAATGCGGCTACAACATATACAAAAATGCGGCTACAACATATACAAGCATTCCTTTAATTGGCCAGGTATCCGACTAGATCTCGGGACTTTGTTGAGACCTTATTCCCTCCCCGTATCTGGGAATCCCTCTCATACACTCTTATCCCTGCTTTATGGAGCAGACAGGGCTTATACTCTCAACCCGTCTATGGTTTATGAGTTAGATGTGAGGTTAAGCATAAGCGTCAGACCCCCAAGCTCACAAGCCCTCAGGTTCCCAATCGTGTGAGGTAAGGCGCATTCCGTTGCTTAGTTCGGCAATCCCCTTCTAACTCATACCATCCTTGACAAGGCTCATTCACTTTCTCAACAAGACAGACAAGACAAACACAGATAACAAAACAAACAAATAATTCCAGCAATATAAACTAAAATATGCAGTAATTCTAGACTCACCACTACAGAGGCTGGTGTTTTAAAACCAGGAGAACCGTAACTGACAGAACGGATAGGCACAAATCAGGGGAGCACAGAATATAAGAAAAATAAAGCTTTTTCTTACCTGCGCAGGTTTTTTTTGATCTGTGGTTCCCGGAATGCCTGTCTTTTTGTTCCGTCAGCCGCGTTCGTCCACCTCTTGTAGTATCATCGGTGAGTCCCTGTTTCGGGCGCCAAAATGTTAGGTTCAACTTTTAAACAAGTTGCTTAAGTTTATATTGCTTTGCCAAATTATTGCTTCTATAAGAATAATGACACGGAGTCAGGTATGTCTGTATCACAGTTCTGAGCATCCCCAAAAGGACTGCTCCCTTTACTTCTTTTATAGGCAGTTCCAAAAGCAGTAATCTTATCGGCATTACCAAATGAGGTTAAGGTACAAAGAGTTTCTCATCAGCGAACATGTAATGATTATTCAGCAGTTCCAAATTCCATCTAGATACAGATTGATAGAACAATTGATACGTACATAGGTAAGAAAGGAGCACAAACAATTTAAATAGAACAATTGATACGTACACAGGTAAGAAAAAACAGAAACAATTAAAGTGGAACTCTAAGTCATTATTTCAACCCTATCAAAAGCTAATAAAAATACAAATAAGCAAAAGTCCAAGACCTGGATACCACTTTCTCAGTTAAAATACGAATATGACCATCTGAAAGTTGAATATGATAAAATGAAGATAGAACGTGACAAATTATTGGAAGCAAATGCAAATCTTTACAAATAGTTGAGGAGATTACTCGGTGTCATAAATGTAAATATAGCAGAAGGTGGAGGTCCTTCATATCTGTTTGGAATGCAAATTAAAACTATGACAGTGGGGGTGAATTAGCAGGGAACTGTAGAAATGTAAATGGTACATGGTACTTTGTTTTATCTGCAATAACAAGGTTAATGAGGCCCCTTTTACACGGGCACCATCAGTTTAGCCACGTTAAAAACGTATCAGTTCTTATCAGTCTTCATCCGTCTTCTGTTCCGTTAATCTCCGTTTTCATCCGTCTTCCATTCCATTAATATCCGTTTTCAGCCGTTAATGTACACGTTTACATCCATTTTTTCATCCGTTTTTGTATCCGTTTTCATCCGTTTACAGCAGTTTCTGTGCCTTTAAGGAAATTACCCAAAAAGCATTGCTCCTCCCATCCTACATTGCCATGCATGAACAATTTGCCGACTACTTTCTATCTCCATCAGTAGAAGTTCCATGGCAGTACCAGTATATATAAATAATGCAGTGCAAATTTAAATTTATTAATTAATTCATTTGGTTATTTCATTGTGTTTTGATAGCATAAAAAGACACAAAAGCACATGATATGTTCAAAACAGTTTTAGTTTTATTATTCTACATAACCCTTTTAAAATAAAGTTTTTTTTCACTTTGTTTTTTTATTTGTCAAAGTATGAACTTTGAATTATTTCTTCAAAACGGATCTTAACTGATCGGACGTTGATGGACATTGTCAGTTAATATCCGTTTTGACGGATCTGGACGTAGCCTTGTACATTAAAAAAACAGATAAAAACGGAAGTGGAGGTTAAAGGATGGTAACAGATGGTCATCCATTTGCCCATAGGAATGCATTGTCGTCCGTTGACGGATGGAAGAAAAACGGATAGACAGTCCATCCATGTGAAAGGGGCCTAAGGGCTGTGGTAATGAATCTTTGTTAGAGCGTTTATTGTCTTTCAGATGTATGAATCTGTTGGGCTAGAAGTACTTGTTTGGAGCATGAGCGGTTTACAGATACTTTGCCTGAATTTCTTGCCAAGAGGGGGAAGATAACAGGAGGCCCTGAAAAACAAATGTGTTATTTTGTGTTGATACTACTATACAAGGAATTACAAGGACTTTACAAATAATGGACTCTCTAAGTATTTATCAAGCACTGAACTTTGCATTGTATTTTATTTCTTTTATTTCTTGATCTTTATCTTAAAACCAGAAAGAGGCATTTAAACCCACTAATCATTATAATACCAGCTGTATATATGTAACATCTATGGTGAGATGCTACACAATGGCTTTGCATAGCATAACTTAAAGTGGTTGTAAACCCTCAGATACAACTTAATCTTAGCAGATACTACATAACACAGGCAGCTAATCGCTGCCTGTGAAAGTGCATTTACTTGTGTAGTTTCAATATAAATCATCTGTTTATCTGTGATGACGTCATGCGCAGATGATCTGATAAACATTAACGCCAAGCTGATACTATCTAAACCATCTTGTGGTCTTGTTCAGTGGAATTATGTACTGAATGATCCGAGTAACTGCTCTGTTGAAGGCAATGTGGGGTCAGCCTACAGTAAATTACAAAAGCAAATGGTTGCTGGAAGAAGTTTCATTTTGGACTTGTGATTGCTAAAACTGAACAATTCATCTTTAAAATTGAACCATTGAGCCTGGAGATGAAGAAAATCTTAGATTTATGTGGACTGGAGCTCCTAGAACAGTGACACCAAGAATTACTTTCTGTGAGATGGGCAAAGATGACTCTTGTAACAAAGCATACTTGTCTTTATGAAATATACAAAAACCTTGTATGGACTTGAGGAGAACTTCGACCTATGGTAAGGCCTAACATCTATATGGGCCACAGATTTTTACTAAGGATGAGCTTGATGTTCGGGTCGAACATACGTTTGACTGAAACATCGAGTGTTCGCATGTTCGCCAAAGAACGAACATTATGGGGCCTTCGCGGAAAATGAGAGCGCCGCGGAATGCCCCATAATGCAATGCAAGATCGCAGTGCATTGCTGTATGATGATTTACCAAAGCATGCATCTGACCTGCATGCTTTGGCCAATCCCAGCGCCCTCTGCTAAGAGAGCCATAATTGGTCAAAGGCAGGGTGCCTATGGCCAATCATGGCTCAGGGGGACTAAGTCCACGCCCCACACTATATAAACCTGCCTACACAGCGGCCCTGTGTAGTGTTGTTGGTGTGGACGGAGAGATAGCTTGATTTAGATTAAGCAGGCAGGTTATTCAGTTAGTGGCAGTGTATTTGAGAATTATATATATATACACACACACACATACATACATACATACATACATACATACATACATACATATATATATATATATATAGAAAAAAGTCCAAGAGGTTGCTGCACTTAAAAACTTCTTT